>NC_090657.1:100658178-100740678 GCF_040937935.1 Hyperolius riggenbachi
GTTTCAAGTTGCAGATAGACAGCCTTTTCAATAACTTTACCTAAGAAGGGGAGGTTGGAGACAGGTCTGTAGCTGCTCATAGCATCTGGATCCATGGAAGGTTTTTTAAGAAGGGGCTTGATGATTCCTTCTTTTAGAGAGGTAGGAAACCTCCCTGCTTGCAGAGAGCAATTTACTATTTTGTGAAATGCTGGACCAAGCAGGTCAGGGCATTTCAGCATATGTTTAGTTGGTCCAGGGTCCAGGTCGCAGGTTGTCTGGCGGAGACGACAGAGGATGTCTGAGATCTCTTCCTCACTAATACTTTTGAAGTCAGTCCAGGGTGTTAGGTTGTTTTTGCAGCTATTTCCATTAGTTGCATGAGTCTTGGGTGCTGTGGACTGAATGAGAGACCGAATAGAAGATACTTTGTCAGCAAAGTAGCAAGCAAATTTCTCACATAGCTCCTTTGAGGGAGTTATAGTGGGTTTTAGACAGGATGGATTACATAGTCTATCAACTGTGCGGAATAGTTGGGCTGGTCTGTTGGCGGCCTTTGCGATCTCCTGTGATAGGTAGGAGGATTTTTTCTTGGTGATCGCATTTTGGTAGCTTTCCAGGTGAGAGACAAGGGTGTGTTTATCTTTTGAATTCTGAGATTTTCGCCACTTCCTTTCTAGTCTGCGCACTTCTTTCTTTATGTCCTTTAGTGAGCTGTCAAACCACGTGCATGGTGAAGTGGTGTAGATCGTTTGATGCGAACTGGAGCGAGGGCGTCATAGGCAGATGACACTGCATGGTTGTATATCAGGACCATGGAGTCTGGGTCTGCGCAATGATTGGTTAATGCGTCGAAGTTGAGAATATTCTGAACGTGCTGGGGTGAGACATCTTTCAGTGAACGGTATTTTATGAGTTCTTTCCCTCTGTGTTTTATCGCTGGTGCTGTCAGAGAGAAGTGGATGGTGTGGTGGTCTGACCATACCACTGGGTTTATATCCATGTGTGATATTAAAAGTCCGGAATGAAATATAAGATCCAGGGTGTGCCCTTTCGTGTGGGTGGGGAGGTTGACAGCCTGAGAGAGACCCAGTTCACTCATTATGAGAAGTAGTTCACTTCCTAGCTGGGAGTCGTGATCATCCACCCATGCATTGAAGTCTCCCAGGATGATCCATCTAGGGTGTTCCACTGTTACGCAGGATAAGAGTTCAGATATTTCCTTAAGAAAGGCTGGACCATTTTTTGGGGGGCGGTATATGAGCAATATGTTGATGTTTACTTCTGCTGACAGTTGAGCTGCAAGACATTCAAAGGTTTCAGTGGGGCCTATGGGCAGGGGCCTTATGTTCAAAGAGGATCTGAAGCATATGGCAACCCCCCCACCCTTGCCGACTTGTCTCTCACAGTGCAAGATTGAATAATTGGCCGGCACGGTTGCTTCAAGAGTTGGGCCTGCATGCTTCCCAAGCCAGGTCTCTGTCAAAAAGGTCAAATCAGAGAGCTCTATTAGGTCATGTATAGTTGCAGTCTTATTATTTATCGATCTGGCATTGCAGAGTGTAGCTGTGATTAAGCTTTTCTGAGGGCAAATATGTTTTTTTATACTTGGATCCACTAGCTCTCCGCCCCCTTCTGCATTTCCTGAGTATCCCAAAGGATTTTAAGCGGAGAGCTAGTGAGGTGTTAATTTGTAATTGTTCCTTGGGAGGGCAGGCAGAGAGAAGGTCCTTTGATGAGTATTTGTATGTTGACATTAGAGACAATAGACTTGTTCAGATAGCTTGTACTTCTGGAGTCCTGCTGAGATCAAAGGGGATCTGTGCAAACTCCTTTCATTCCTACACAGAGTTGGATCATAGATTTATTTTAAGTAAAGTTCCTTGTTTTAGAGTTAGATGATAAATGATAACATAAATGTGGAAAATAGTCACTTGGTGCATATGCCTTGGATAATGAATAAAGGATTACTCACAGGGTGGAGTGAGGGCAATCACAGGCAATCAAGTCTTCAGAGAGGTTGAGGTCTTGTTTCAGGTCAGCTGTTAGAAGGCTTGGTGTGTTCAGCAGAGGTAAGCTTCATGGAGGATTTCAATCCAGTTTAAATCTCTGCCATCCAAAGTAATCCGATTGTTCTGGTTGGTTGTAGTTGTAGTCTTGGTCGTGGTGGGTGGAATTCCTCTGTATTTTGAGTCCAGTTTCAGCACAAATAGGTTTAAAGGTGTAGAAATCTGAGACAAGGTCTGGAGCAGCTTAAGAGAGCTGCAGCCCGGCTGGGCGCGCTCAGTAAACATTATTTTTTGCCATAGCAAATAAACCTACATATGTCAAATATAATGAAGCAAACTTAGACTTTGTTCACACTGCAAGAGCTTTTCTAAGCACTTGTGATTGTAAAAGCTCTTGCTAATGTCATCCTATGTGTGTGTTCTAACTAGCGATGTTATTTTGTACAAATCCGCCAAAGCATTGCATAAGCAAGAGCTTTTAAAATCTCTAGCGCTTAAATATCTCTTTTAGTACTGCAAGAGCTTTTTAAGCGCTAGGGATTTGTAAAGCTCTTGCAAATGTTATGCTATGGGTGTGATCCCACTTGAGGGATGTGATTTTGTTAAAATCCCCCATAGCATTGCATCAGCAAGATCTGTACAAATCCCTAGTGCTTAAAAAGTTCTTGCAGTACTACAAGAGCTTTTTAACCATTTAACGACTGATCCACGCCAATTGGCGTGGACGCGGTGGCAGCCTCAGGACTGCTTAAAGGAATTGTCAGGCAAAAAAAAAAGTTTCACTTACCTGGGACTTCTACCAGCCCCTTGCAGCCATCCTGTGCCCTCGTAGTCACTCACTGCTTCTCCAGTCCCCCGCCACCAGCTAGTTTCGTTTTTGCCGACCTTGGGTTCGGCAGGCCGCATTGCGTCCATTTTTACGCATTTCTCCTGGTGCAGGAACATTGGCACATACATTTTTTAGCGTGTGCAGTGCGATTTTTATTTTTATTTTTTTTTTAGGTGGCAACGCTATCGCTAAAAATGTTTTGCATTGCACCACTAACACTAAATAATTTATGTGTTAATGTTCCTGCACCAGCGGGAATGCGTAAAAATGGACGCAATGCGGCCCGCCAACCCAGAGGTTGGCAAACACGAAACTAGCTGGTGGCGGGGGACTGGAGCAGCAGTGAGTGACTACGAGGGCGCGGAATGGCTACATTGGGCTGGTAGAAGCCCCAGGTAAGTGAAACAATTTTTTTTTTTCTTGCCTGACCATTCCTTTAACGCTAATTGGTGTGAAGTCCTTGGGCAGGGTTTTGCAGGAGATCGCTTGCGCATCGCCTCGTCTCCCAGCGGTGATTACCGCTAGGAGACTGACGGCGATACCACCGTCTATTTACACTGTACAGTGCTGTGATCCACGGCAGCGCTGTACTGGGAACAGCCGTGTGAGACTGCTGGCCCCCTGGGAGACAGGAGGGCGATCGTCTGTCATAGGCTGATGCCTAGGACAGTTGATCGCGGTGATTGGATGGCGGGGCGAGGGAGGGCGGGGTTTCTATAAAAAAAAAGTGAGATTTGGGCAACTTTCCCATAAGGACGGTAAGGTCGCACAACGTGCCCCTAACGCAACGCATTGTGCACTATAACTTGGACATTATAGAGCCCTGCATTTGGTGCGCCGTTTTCGTCGCACAGTGATGGAACGAAAACGGTGCATGCGTTACACTTAAAAAAGAAAAAAAATACATTACGGAGCATGTGCAAAACAAGTAACGCAGCAGATGCATTGCTAAACGCACAGCATGCAGCACTTTCTAATAACGCCTCACGTTACACACAAACGCAACGTGTGCACTGTGAATGTCGCACAGACTTAGTATTGCTGTGCGTTAGTCTGCGTTATAAAATTTTCTAACGTGCGACTTTAACATCCCACTGTGAAAGAGGCCTCATTAAAAAAAAAATCAGTGTTTACAAACGCTCTTGTAGTGTGAAGGAGCCCTCACACCAATCAGCCTTTCTCATATCATTAGATGGTTTAATGGTGGTCCTACAATGGAATAGGAAACACCTGCTAACTGTCAGGATTATTCACTAAGGGCTGGTGCACACCGGAGCGGTTCTGGAGCGTTTTGTAAAACGCTTGCAGGGAGAAAAACGCTTGGCTAATGAAAGTGAATGGGCTGGTGCACACCAGAGTGGTTCGTTTCTTTTTCCACAAACGCAAACTTGGGGGCTACAGCATTTTTTTAGATTTCTGAGGCGTTTCTGCCTCAATGTTAAAGTATAGGAAAGTGGAAAACTGCTCTGAAAAATGCTAGATCAGATCGTTTTTCCAGGCGTTTTTGTTACAGAAGCGGTTTAGTAACAGCTTTACTGTAACAGTATTTGTAATCTGCTATACAAAAATGCTCCAGAAAACGCTAGGCATATTTAGAAAACATACATACCACAAGAAAATGTATACGTGCATCAAACACCAAGTTTAACCCTAACAAATCTGGCTTTGCAAACTTGGCCTAATTGGCTTATCATGAGGCATTGCTCATGCAAATATGCATTTGCATTCGTATGCCAAATTATGTAGGGTCAAAAACCAATATCGCAAAGCGGTTGCCCTGCGGGAATTAGTTCATGCTACATTAGCACTATCCAGGAGCGCCACGGGGAGGCTTCCCAATGCCCCCTTTAGAAAACATGCCTAGAATCGCTCTGAAATCTGCTTCAAAAACCTCTAGCGTTTTGCAGATCTGCTAGAGGTTTTTAGTGTGCACTGGGCCTAATTCAGGATCTCTCCCAGAGAGTGGCAGCCGCTGAGACATTCTCACAATTAGGAGTAGCAGCACTTTACTTAGTGACATGACCATTAGGTGGAAAATTATCTTCTAAGCAGGTTGATGTCGGGTCATCCTGAAGATGTTCTAGCGTGCGCATTGGTGAGCGTCAGATCATATAACTAAAGTTATGCTATGGTAGCTATGCATCAGTGGCTTCTCATATTCCTTATGGCTGTATATGAGGGTTAGATTCTTCTGTCTGTCAGGGATTCCACTCATCTCTTTGTATCAGTAATCGGGACTGTAAAAAGTGTTCCACTTTGCTGGAATAGGGATTTTTTTTAAAGCCCAGATATGGAGACTTTTGTCTTCTAAGAGGATTTTTTGTAATATTCTTGATACATTAAATGTATTTAAAACCTATTTCGTTTTTGCAGTAAACATAATGTAAAATACCTGGTGCTGCAGTTCACACCTGCTGACCATATCGCGCTGCCAGGTAACTGCTCACTTTGTTCACCCTCCTCTCTATTTGGAACCCAGGCATCACTGCAAATGTTTGCAAACAAAGATATTTCCACACATACTTTTTGGGACAGAGAAGGTACAGGAGACAGATATGGCACACTGTTCCAATTTAAGAACAGATTCAGATTAGGAACGAACCTACAGTCCCATTCTCGTTGTTTAACCGGGGACTATCTGTACTATGTGAAGTAAACATGAAAAATCGTTTCAAATGACATCCCAGTTGTGTACTTGGCTTTAGTGTGGGTGTTACTTGTCCCACTAGACAGCATCTCGTTAAAATCTCATTCTTAGCTGAACTATGGGCTAAGTATTAAGTAGAAGGCCCCCCCACAGAATAGAGTTTCATTGACATGTTTAAAAAAAAAAAACTCTGTAGGAAACTCTATTTTGAACAATTATTTTATTCCTATAATTGGTATACAATATTTAATTCAATACATTTTTAGACTTGATCTTCTAAAAGCCACCGAACGCTCTTCAGTAAACATAATTAAAACCACAAAAAAGCCCAACTAATGGTCCCCAGAATTGTTAAATGAAGTGACAATTCTAAAGGGAAGTAATGTTCCTGCGGAGATCCGACCTGGCTCTGTATACAGTGATACAAATGTACTTGTGTACCTATAATACTCCTGACTAATGAGACACAGCTGATTAACAAATAAATGTAATAATGCAAAAAAATGGCAGATCATAATTATATTAATAATAATAATCACAGTTTGCTTCAGTAAAATAAGTTGCAATGTAACAGTTTTCATGGTATACCGGTACTCAAATAAGTTGATTTGTGCTGCTATAGGCCACAGTAGATATCGGGGTTATGGCGGCACCGGGAAGGTAATTTGGCTTTGGAGTTCTGCTATACAGTAGCTGAACTCCAGTTTTCACATTTAGCGGTGTGATTTAGCAGCAGGGAGACGAGAGGTGATAGATTGCAAAGGTTAGTGTTAGGCAGGGAGTAAGGTTAGATGTAGGTAGGGGAGGGGTTATGCGAGAGTTAGGTATGGTAATTGATGGTAGAATATTGGTAAAGCTACCAATTTTCCATTGATACATCTCGCACCCATTTTAACAAGCATTACTTTTCCATGTGCATGTAGTTATATAGGGCAATGCTGAATATTGTAGTGTCAGGGAGTGGTCCATATTAAGTTTTAGATCACCTTACACTGGTGGAGAAATGGGAGGTGAGTTCTGATAGGTTGTCCTAGGTCAGTGCACATTGCCCTTTTTTCCCCCCTTAAATCAATATGTTGTATTGCTGTTATTTTGGTAGCTGCATGTAGCATAAGTGACTATACAGCTGGGTGACTCTGTGTGGGCTGACTGCGTAGTATAAGTGTGGACAATGAAGCCCTGTGTGTGACACGGAAATGTACCCCTTGTCGACACACTGGAGCCTGACGGAGGTAGGAGGCTTTGGGAATGCAGAGATGCACCAGGGGATGGTAAGCTGCCAGAATCTACAGGAAGAATTTGCTGGTGAAATGAGTCTCCACAATTCTGACAACGGCAACTCCCAAAATACCATTTTTTTTCAGCTTAACGCTACAGTAACCGATTGTATTCATTTTTTCACCAATGTATGTACGCTAGGAAGTGTTTGATAGCACAAGAGGCCAAATATGTAATCCGTTATAGAGCAAGTCTGGTATTCAACAGAAAGAAAGCACACAATAAACATCCGCCGGTGTAGTCCCAGAGAACATTGTAGACAGATAATATCTCTACTTACCTGTGTCCTAGCAGTAGAGTATTTGTATCTTATTAGCTATCAGTAAAAGCAAGAAGTTTTAAATCAGGATGATATCATTTCTTGGCTACCTTAACCCTCCTGGTTGTTATGATTCGTTTACGATTTTAGGGTCTCAAGGTGGTGCAATTGCAGGCTTTAGACCCTAAAACCGAGGAAAAAAATCAGGCTGCTAGAGAGCCTGCAGCAGCCCCTGCACGTTACCTCCCTAGGATCCAGCGCTGCAGATCTCCCTCCGTCCTCCGGGTGGCGCTGTAACCCTGACGTGAGATTGCCATCAGTCGTTGTGACGAAAAATTGCATCTCATCCAAAGTATACAGAGCCTCAGAGGACAAGGAGGAGAATTGCTGCCGGCGTCTGGATCCCGGGGTAGGTGAGTTAAAATGCCCGCTGCATGCTATGCTCTACATTAACCTCCTGACCTACCACAAGTCAAGCTCGAGGTTACCGCTCCTGGCTTGTTTTTTCCACCCTGAATCTGACTCGGGATAACTGCCAAGGAGGTTAAAAGAATGGGTAAGCTTTCGGCTGTGCAGCCTTCTTCAGACTTCATGACTGTTTGCTTACAAGATGTTGTAACAGACATATATATATATATATATATATATATATATATATATATATATTTTTTATATATATATTTATTTTTTTTATATTTATATATATATATATATATATAGCCGCGTTAGACTGTTTGCACATGCGCAGTGGGGGGCGGAGAGGAGGCGGGGAGAGCCAGCTACAGTAGCCGCGCACATGGCTACTTAATATTCACTGCACTGGCGGGCGCTGAGTGTCTCGCTCCGCATCACGTGGTGTCTCGCTCCGCATCACGTGGTCCCGCTGGCCAATCAGCGCCACTCTGGGAGACATTATAGGACTCGAGCCGCCTAACGCGGCTCACTCTGCCGTTGGCTCTTGCAGCACCATACGTTGTGTTAGGTGCACGTTATGCGACCTTAACGTGCCACCTAATGCAACGTCTTGGTGTGCAAGAAGCCTTAAATTAGCCAATAAATGGTATCCTCCTGTTTCAAATCTTATTGCTCTTACCTTTGTCTTGGAATCCTTGAAACTTCTCAGCTGTGCCTGTTGTGTCATGTACACACTCTGCTGATCTGTGGGGCACACCATGCTAATCTGTTCTGTATGCAGAGCCACCAAGCAGTGCAGAGGCTATTACTGTATTTTTAAGGCACTCTAAAAAAAATCTTTTTTCCTTTTAGTGGCATTTCCTTTGCTAGATTGTAACCTCTCAGTGCAACAAGATTGTTTCCGAGGGTGGCTTGTGCTGCCGAACAGAAAGCCAATCTGCTTTTCAAGCACTGGAAGCTTTTCAGCTGCCTGGCACTGTTAAACAGCTGTTTGGCATGGATTCCATGCAGGGCACCCCGACCATTCAGCAGAGAGGAAGGTGGTGCTCATTCAGAGAGGTTTTTCATTTTCATTCTGAAACTGGAAAGCCTCTTTCAATATTTAATAACACAGCAAGACCAGTTCTGCCAAAAACTGAGATTTAGAGAAGTACTGAATGAGTACAGAGAAATTCAAATTAAAGCTGCCGTCTTGGTAGCCTAACTTAGCAGCCCGGGCTTACATGCTTCAGAAATGAAGATGGTCCCGCTATCCTCCTGCACTTATGGGCAATGCAAGTTAGGGAATACCTCCTGCTAATGTTCTATGCCTCTGCACCAATAAAGAAGCCAGAGTGTGGTCACGCGAGTATGCAGGGCTAGCATTGTGAAAGCTTTCTGCCTCCTTTTACTTATAGGGGCTCTCTGTGCTCAGTGAAACTTGTGTTTTTTTTTGTTTTTTTTAATCCAACAACTGGAACTACTAAATAAGGCTATCTAGAAAACAACTTTGGTATAGATTTGAATTTGTGGTCTAGAGTTTAGTTATGTGTTCATTTTCTGGCAAGACCTTGGCGAGTTGAGTTACCCAGCAAGTTCAGTAGTGCAATTTTATTTCCACAGGCAATTGTGGTTTATGTAACCCTCTTGCCCACTCCACTGCCACCACCACCACCACCACCAGACAATGCTAAAGGTGTTTTTCTAGAGCAGTTATACATTATGAAGAGTTCATTGGGGTACCTTGACACCTATCTATGCAGTGACCTCCCCAGGCTTTTTTAGCCAGGTGCTCCACCTGGCTATTTTTTTTGTTGAGCACTCGGCTGTCATCGGCATGGATTTTGTGTGTACTTTAGAACAAACCTGAAGGGAAAATAAGCTTATGAGATAATGATTTGTATGTGTAGTACAGCTAAGAAATAGAATATTAACCACTTTACCCCCGCGCGTACGTATTTCTCCGCCCCTTTTTCCATCCTTTAAAAACCAGGGACGGAGAAACACGTACTTTCCGCGTTCCCGACGCTGCCCGCGCTCCCGCTCGTAAACACGCCGCCCGCCGCTAGTAAAACCGCCGCCGCCCGCTCGCCCAGAGATCAATGAACGGGAAAATCCATTCCCGTTCGTTGATCTAAGCCCCGCAATGATCAGCTGCTCTCCTATGGGCAGCGCGATCATTGTGAGAAAAAACTCACGTGTCCATGCTCATTATACTTCCTCCAAGCTTCCGGAAGGAAGCTTGGAGGTCGCATTAAAACAAAAAGTTACTGTGGCCATCTTGTGGCCAAATAGTAAACTACACCCTAACATTTTTTAACATACAAATAAATGACTTTTAACACATAAAATTAACTCATTACCTCCCACACTCCCCATTTTTATTTTTTTTTGTAATTAAAAAAAAATAAAAAAATTTACAATTAAAAAAAATACATAAATAGTTACCTTAGGGACTGAACTTTTTAAATATTTATGTCAAGAGGGTATAACACTGTTACTTTATAAACTATGGGCTTGTAATTAGGGATGGACGCAAAACTGAAAAAAATGCACCTTTATTTCCAAATAAAATATTGGCGCCAAACATTGTGATAGGGACATAATTTAAATGGTTTTATAACCGGGACAAAAGGGCAAATACGTTTCATGGGTTTTAATTACAGTAGCATGCATTATTTAAAAACTATAATGGCCGAAAACTGAAAAATAATTATTTTTTCCCCCACATTTTTCCTATTTTCCCATTAAAACACATTTAGAAAAAAATAATTCTTGGCATAATGTCCCACCTAAAGAAAGCCTAATTGGTGGCGAAAAAAACAAGATATAGTTCACTTCATTGCGATAAGTAATAATAAAGTTATAGACGAATGAATGGAAGGAGCGCTGAAAGGTGAAAATTGCTCTGGTGGTCAGGGGGTAAAACCCCTCAGTGGTGAAGTGGTTAATAGCAAATAAAAAAGTTATCCAGTATAAGAAGAGTAAAAAAAAATAAATCAGTAATCTATGCAAAAGAGCTTCTCTTCCCACTGGGTCGAATACAGTCCTGTTTTGTGAAGCAATTATACTGCCAAGAAAAAAGTTAGAGACTGCGTCAGATAAGGGCTCTTCCACACTAGGAGCTGATACTTGCGTTTTGACAGATCACACCTAGGGTGCGGTGAGAAAGGTAACATGAGTTTATTTGACTTACATGTTACCTTTCACATTAGAAAAAAAGCGTTCCAGAGCGTTATGTTGTAACGCATCTGGGAGCTTTTAGTCGTCCAGTACTGGAGTTTTCCTATCGGGTGAATTAGAACTAACGTCACTGATCCGCTCCGAACTGCAACTTCCTGACGTCACCCCGTAAGTCAAAAGTAACGCGTGCACAAAATCGGGTTCGTGCACGCGTTGCCTAGTGTCAAAAAGTCCTAAGGTTTTACTGCAGGAAATTTCCACGGGTCATTATTTCTGCTTTGTTTTATAGCTTAAAAGAAAGGGTGGGGTTTTAAAACTGAAACTGTAACAATATGACGCAATGTTATAAAAAAAAAGCTGTATACCGTATATACGCCGAATATTTGAACATGAAAAATGTGCTCAAAAGTCCCCCCCCCCCGCGGCTTATATGTGAGTCACTTACTGAAACCTGCCATATCTGTGTCTGGTCTCACCTGATTCTGTGCCCCTGAGTGACCGGACATCAGAGGAGTGGAGCAGTGATAGGGCATTGCAGCCTGTCCGCCCTGATCGGATGTCTGCCGCGGGAGAGAGTGTCGGGAGTTCCTACGTGTCTGGCATGTCTGGTGTGGTGATGGGGCATTACAGCCTGTCCGTCCGGATCCGATTTTCCGCCGCGAGATTGAGTGTCTGGAGCTCCTCAGCGTCTGGTGCAGTGATGGGGCATTGCAGCCTGTCCACCCTGTATATGATCAGGCTTCCGCGGTGGGTCTGGTGCTGCACGGAGGAACCGATCCTGTATTGGGCAGCACGGGAGAGCATCAGTTCAAATTTTATTTCGTGCCGGAGGAGCGCTCCTCCAATCAAGATGCCTGAGGCAGAGCTGAAGGAGCGCTCCTCCAATCAAGATGCAGGAGACAGAGCTGAAGGAGCGCTCCTCCAATGAAGTCACAGCGGCTTCCTAATCACCGCATAATAGCAGCAGTGAATGCCCATTGGCTGGGCAGTGCAAGTAGACAGAACAGCTGTGTGAGTGCTGTGAGGCTGTCCTGCGTGTATCTGTGTTGTTCGCAGCAGCTTGTCAGCAGATTATCAGCACGATTCTGCTGAGTGTGTGGCTACAGTTAGTGTCCTTCCACAGGACAGAAGGAAAACATAGAAAAATGCACCCTTTACAGTATGTATTTAGAGTTTTTAGTCTGTCTAATTCCCCCTCATCTGTGTCACAAGTTGTAATTTGATCTCCCCCGTGCCAGCTGACTGCCATGGCAGATAAGCTAATTTGAAAGCACATGATGTTAACAATATGTCTACTTCCATTAAAGCAGGAAGTTGAAACACTGCAGATTTATTGCAGGATTTGTATCAGCTGTAACACATGTTTTTCTTTAAATGTTGTTATGCTGTTACGTACTTTTAGAACAGAGAGGAAGTTTTGAGTTCAAGTCCGCTTTAAGGTAATTGGCTAATAAGTGTGATTAGTGGAGTTATGGTGCTAGCCTCTGCATACTGTTCCATACAGGGGTGATTGTTACATTTTACTTAGGGGTGTTTGATGCATTATATATAACTCAGGAGCCACCGCATTTCCTACCCTCGGCTTATTTGTGAGTCAATCACTTTTTCCTGATTTCTGAGGTAAAAGTTGGAGGGTCGACTTATAAGTGGGTCTGCTTATATGGTAACTGAAAATAAAAATGAGACTCTTTTCTTCTCTTCTAATGTTCTATTCATTATCCGTACTACACATACAATTCATTATATCATAGGGTTTTTTTTCGCTTCAGGTTTGCTTTAAGTTGGCCAGTGAAAAGCAGAGCCACATGTAGCTATGTTAGCAGATGCATGCATATGGACCTCAAAACTCATGGCAGATATGTGCAGGCTGCCACTGCTGTTCTTTTAGGCCCGGTTCACATCTGCGTCTTTTTATGGAACGTAACCGGATCGTATACTGTACAATTGGAACGCATGTGAAAGGATCCAATGTTAACCTATTGGACCATTCACGTGTCCATTGGTACAGATACGTTCTGTACATTCCGTTCCCCGGACCAAAAAAATGCTGCAGGCCCTAATTTTCTGCATAGTTCTGCCCAGCGGAAAACATAACCAGACAGAAATGCTGTTGCATTGGGGCGATGGGGAACGAAACGTTTCTTCAACACTAATGAAGAAAAGGACCCTTCCACGGGGGATAGGGGGATGTGGGGACGTGAACCTGAGCGGCGGTAGGGTGAGGGAGGGTGCAGCAGCTGGGCGGGTGGTGAGTGAGGGTGAACTGGGCCTCTTAAGGCTCTTTCACATTAGGGCAGATTTTCTGCGTTTCAACGCAAAGGGTAAAGTTTGCGTTACCCAAGGTGAAATGAAAGTCCATAGACTTTCATTTTAGCTTTCACATATAACGCAGCCTTTTTGTGCATTGCGTTACACTGCACCCAGGCGCAGTTTTTCGGCCAACGCTAGCTTTATGCGTTACAATGTTAGTCAATGTAAAACGCACACTATGTGCGTTTTTAATCCGTTAACGCAGGCAATCAGTCCCAGAATGCAACAGAGGAACAATGTAGAAAGTTGAAAACTAAAAGAAAAAAATTACCTGCGTTTTTCTATGTGCTGTAACGCATTGAAAACGGATTAAAAACGCACACTCACTGCAGTGCAACGCATATCAAAACGCATTAAAACGCATACAACAAAACGTATGCTTTGAGCGTTCTCCAACACAAGCTCTGATGTGAAAGAGCCCTTATACATACCTAAAGGCCGGCGTTAGAGGCATCCGTCTTCTTCCACGTCATGTGACTAGTCACATGGTGCGCTGTGTAATCACAGAGCAAGAAGAGGAAGCCTCTGTTGCTGACCTTAGGTATGTATTTAACGGCAAGCGGAATGAAAACCGATCTGATCCATTGGTGATCAGATCCGTTTTCACAATCCGTTTGCCAATGTGCATAGAGCCATCCGGATCCGGTGAATTGGAGACCGGATCCGCTCACCGGATAAGTTTGGCTCATTTTTTCTAATGTGAACCGGGCCTTAAAGAATCTGGTTGCCTGGCTATAATATTCATCTGCTTTCATTGCTCAGAGCAGCATAAGAAACTCAAAAAGTGATACATTTGTCTGCATCTCCTTACTTGCAAATCTAAGTCACCCAGGAAATGGAAACCATTTATCAAATTAAAGTCACTAGCTACCACGCCATTATCCAAAAGATGATTCATTAAACCATTGTTGGTTAATTGAGCAGCTAGTAGCATTTTATTTGCTAGCACAGCTTCTACTTCCTGGGTTAGTGGAAGTTTGAATTATGTAAGAGTTTTCCAAAGAATCTACATTACAGTAATCATCATTGTATTGAGATTAAATACTGTGGATACCCCATTCGGAAGACATGCTGTATGATATTGAAAATAACTTGTCTGTGTGATTTCAGCTACAGGATCTAAGTAAGCACAAGCTAAAGTGGGGGCCTGTCTACTCTTGGCCTTTAGCTAGTTGATGTAGGATGTGGAGAATTGCATTGCGAAAGGCAGTATAGGGAGATGTACAAAGGAGACTGTGATCTTCTATCCCTCCAGTGGATGTCTGTTCTGGGATGTAGAGAAGGGACAGCATCTGGAGGCAGAGTTGGAGAACCCCTTTAGTTAAGTATTAGAAAATTCACACCTCCACACCCGTGTGTCAGTCCAGGGCACCTGGAACTGAATGCCGGTGCTGGTCTCTCACAGGTACACCACTCCTGTGTAGAGCAATGGCAGAGAAACACAAACAGAGACCGCACTCAGAAGGCTTGTTCAATCACTGTATTGAAAAATCAGAGCAACAGAGGCACACAACGTTTCGGGCGTAGCCCTTCCTCTGGTGTGCCACACCCATCACCAGTGACACCTTTATACCCCACCCATTACATCACATGATAATTCACGTATACACAACAACAGAGGAACTACACATATGCGTCTACCTCAAAACATAACTGAGTTAGGCCACCCTACTATGCATAGTCCAACTTTTTGCAAGATTACATATTCAATAATTAATTTCAGTAACAATGTAACGATACCCATTTCACAAAGTCCTGTATTAGATATCGACAGGCAATCATGTAGAACCTAAAGGAAGGAAGAACATCACAAGAAGCACTTTAGACTCAAATTCTCATTCAGGCCATTAGGCTGTATACAATTAAATTTCCAGATCCATCTCGCCTCAAGCTGCAATAAAAGTTTTTTCCTATCACCCCCTCTCGGAGGCACCTGCACCCCATCCAACACACACCATCTAAGTTGGGCCGCTGTGTGTCGCTGATTCAAAAAATGCCGCGACACAGAAGTTTCATATTCTTTCCTGCCCTGTGCGAAGTGGGTAATGTCCCTTTTGTGCCTTTGAATTCTCTCTTTCACAGCTCGCTCCGTTTTCCCAACATACACCTGCCCACAGGGACACTTGAGCGCATAAACAACATAAGCACTCAAGCAGGAAAACCTGCCCCCTATAGGCACCTGCACGCCGGTTTGCGGATGCGAGATCGAATTGCCCCGGATAATAGCATTGCAACAATTGCAATTGACGCATGGTATTGTGCCTCGCCGATTGCTGGGCACTTTCTCCTTGTGCTGCACTCTAATGTCAGGTTTGTTGACCCAGTTGTTAATGGTCCGACCTCTGCGGTACGCAAACACTGGAGGATCTCTAAACAATTGGCCGTAGTCAGGATCTTGGCCCAGAATCGGCCAGAACTTGCGCACCACAGAGCGGATGCGCTCAGACAGAGGACAGAAATCACAAATGAAAGGTGTCCTGTTGGAGACTTTCTTCTTCTTGGGGAGTAACAAGCTACCTCTGTCTAATAATCTTACCTCATCACTGACCCTTCGGAGCATGTTTTCATCAAAACCTTTTTCCACCATCTTGACTATAAGGCGCTCAGATGCCGCCTCATAGTCCTCTACCCGCGACGAAATGCGGAGCGCCCTCAAAAATTGTCCCTTGGGGATACCTCGTTTTACGGCCGTCGGGTGGAAACTGTCAGTACGAAGCAAATTGTTCCGTTCAGTAGGTTTCTGAAAAAGTTTTGTGAACAATTGACCGTTCTCAACAAAAATCGTGACATCTAGATAGTTAATGGAACTGGGAGAACATTCGGCCGTGAACTTAATGGTTGGATGGGCCATATTGGCCTCGTCAACCATTTGCTCAAACAACCACCTTGGGCCATCCCACAAAATCAGGATGTCATCCACGAATCTAAAAAATGCAATGATGTTAGCTTTGTACTGCTCATTGTTGATAAACATAGCTCGTTCCAGGTCAGTGAGAAATAAATTAGCAAATGAGGGTGCTGCCGGAGAACCCATACTCGTGCCTTGGCACTGGATGTAAAAGTTGTCAGCAAAACGAAAATAATTACAACGTAGAATGAGCTCTAAAGCGTCAAGCAGGAAGAACACCTTGCGGTTTGAAAGTGCTGTTTCCAGCAGCTTCTCCTCAATCCGCTGCATCCCTTCCTCATGAGGAATCGAAGTGAACAAACTTTGCACATCCAGTGAACAAAGCAACAGGTTGTCAGGTAAGGACCCCACTTTCGCCAAACGACACAACAAATCGTTCGTGTCGATCAGGCACGTGTCAATCTTCGCAACCAGATCTTGCAGATGATAATCAACATATTTCGCCAGGGGATAGAGGACGGAGCCCAAACCAGACACTATAGGACGCCCCGGAGGGTTAGTTAAGTATTGGACAGTAATGTTTTTGGCACGGGGGAGGAATAGATTTTAGAACAAACCCTGGAAAGGTGTTCTAAAGCAGACCTGAACTCAGAACTTCCTCTCTGCTAAAAGATACGCAACAGCATAATAACCTTCAAAGTGTACCGGAGCCGAAGCTCGGGTTCAAAACAAGTTCTTACCCTGCAGAGAGGGAAGCTTCAGGATCCTATTGAGGCTTCCCTCAGGCTCGGTCAGCTGCTGCGCATCCATTTACAAGGAAGAGGAGCTGCTTAGCGGCGGGGGGGGGGAGCAGAATAGAGAGTGAAGCCGCAATAGGATCCTGAGGCTTTCCTCTCTTTAGGTAAGTATCTTATTTTGTGTACCTGAGCTTCGGCTCGAGTACACTTCAAAGAAAAACATTTCTTTTTTACAGCTGATACAAATCCTGCAATAAATCTTCTGTTTGTCTACTACCTGTTTTCATGGAAGCAGCCACATTGTTAACATCCTCTGCTTTCAAATGAGCTCTCTGCCATGGCAGTCAGCTGACACAGCTATGGGATAAAATTACAACTTGTGCCGAGTCTTAGATAAGGGGGAATCAGACAGGCTAAACTCTCTGAATACATACAGGGTGCATTTTTCTATATTTTCCTTCTGTCCTGTGCAACAGTTCAGGCCCACTTTAAGTGTTCGGCATGGCGCATGAAGTTCGGTTAAAGGAATACTTAAGTCAAAATCAAAAAATGATTTTTACTCACCTGGGGCATCCCTCAGCCTTCTGAAGCTGTATGGTGCCCTCGCAGCCTCGCTCCAATCCTCCTGTCCCCGCCGGCGGCTACTTCCGGGTTCAGCGACAGCCGCCGACAGGCTGGGAACGCGAGTGATTCTCCGCATTCCCAGCCGCTATATCACCCTCTATGCTGCTATAGCGTATAACATATACGCTATAGCAGCATAGATGGTGATATAGCGGCTCTGAACGCCTAGAATCACTCGTGTTCCCAGCCTGTCGCCAGCTGTCGCTGAACCCGGAAGTAGCCGCCGGCGGGGACAGGAGGATTGGAGCGAGGCTGCGAGGGCACCATACAGCTTCAGAAGGCTGAGGGATGCCCCAGGTGAGTAAAAATCTTTTTTTGATTTTGACTTAAGTATTCCTTTAATGATGGACACAGTTGGGGGGGGTTGTGCTAGGCTTATGGAGTGGGAACTGTTAATTGTTTATTGCCTTTTGCTCTAAATAAACACTTAATGTTGACACAGCTCTGTGCCCAGATGAATAAACATTGAGCTATTGGTGCCAAGATAGTGCACCCAGCAGCCCAGTCTAATGAAGAGAAGAGACCGTCTCGTACAGCCAAGTCATTAGATGGGCAGTTTTACCTGCGTCCGATCCACCGCTGGCCCAGAGTCATGGCTTCAGCATGGACAGTCCTCTTAGTCACACGAAGCATGCTGGCCCATAATGCTGCCGATCACAGTAATGAGAGAGTCTGGACTTGATTTTAGCAAGGTACAACAATGTGTGCGTGATAAAAGATCAGAACATTCTTTTCTATGACATAAATTATAGTGCACTAACTTAAAGAGCCAGATCTATGACATCAGCTGCAAGCTATTCCTTATCTCATGAAGCAAGCTTACCTTTTTTGTAGTCCTTATACAGTGGTTTGTGCTAGCTGCTACTGAATTGTGTGTCTGCTGGATTGTATGATCCTATACATACTTCTGGCAAACGTTAGAGGTAAAATTGCATAGCATTAAGTTGTGTGTTTCCAAACCGTTTGCTTGTCTGTTAGTGGCATTAAGTTACAGATTGATTGCCCATATCTAAATGCAAACTTTAACGAGAGACTGAAGCGTTTTAAAATACCTGTTTTTATTCAGCAGGCCGCTTCAGCACTATAATCCAATCTGATTCGCCGCAACAGCGCGGCAGAACGAGGTCTTTAACCCCCCCCGAAATCTCGGGGCAAGATTTTACTACTTTCCTGGCCGTGGATTTTTCTGCCCGGGGGAGGCATAGCTTTGCGCTGTAGCTCTGCCTCCAGTCCAGTCAATCTCTGCGGATCACCGCCTCTCCCCGCCCCTCTCAGTGAAACAAGACTGAGAGGGACGGGAGGACTATTTTGTCCCGGGGATTTCGGGGTGATTAAGACCTCCTTCTGCCGTGATGTTGTGGCGAATCAGTCTGGATTATAATGCTGAAGCGGCCTGATGAAAAAAAACCAGGTATTTTAAATCGCTTCTCTTTAACCACTGTCACAACATCGCGTCAGAACGAGGTCTTAATCACCCCGAAATCCCCGGGACAAAATTCCTGGTAGAGGCAGAGCTTTGTGCAGTAGTCCTCCCGTCCCTCTCAGTCTTCTTTCACTGAGAGGGGCAGGGAGAGGCGGTAATGACGAGCTCAGCTCGTCCATTACCGCCACGGTGTATTCCTCAGTCCCTGGAGGGTCTTTTTGCACAACATTTTCGGAGGGGGTGTAGTTAGCTCTGATCCCCCCGATCGCCGCTGTTTTGACTTATGTTCTATGTATGGCCTAGTTCAGGGGTCAGCAACCCGCGGCTCCAGAGCCGCATGCGGCTCTTTTTCACCTTTGGCTCCGGTAGTGTGTGTCAGTGGCTGCGGCGTGCGTATGACGTGTGCTGCTGCTGGCCGGCAGCCTATCAGAGGGGCCGCCGGACCGATGCAGTGCAGGGCTTTGGGCGGCCATTTTCCCGTAGCCCTGCAGTGTAACGCAGGCAGGACGTGACGTCGGGAAGGAAGAGGATCGTGGGAGTTGCTCGCCACAAGGAGGTCGGGACCGGAGGAGATCGTGACAGGAGGTCTTCTGACTAGGTGAGTAAATGGGTTTTTCTTTTCATATCTGCTGAAGGATTGTGCATATTGGGGTCAGATCTGCTGAAGGATTGTGCACATTGGGGTCAGATCTGCTGAAGGATTGTGCACATTGGGGTCAGATCTGCTGAAGGATTGTGCACATTGGGGTCAGATCTGCTGAAGGATTGTGCACATTGGGGTCAGATCTGCTGAAGGATTGTGCACATTGGGGTCAGATCTGCTGAAGGATTGTGCATATTAGGGTCAGATCTGCTGAAGGATTGTGCATATTGCGGTCAGATCTGCTGAAGGATTTGTGCATATTGGGGTCAGATCTGCTGAAGCATTGTGCATATTGGGGTCAGATCTGCTTAAGGATTTGTGCATATTGGGGTCATATCTGCTAACAATTTGTGCATATTGGGGTCATATCTGCTAATGATTTGTGCATATTGGGGTCATATCTGCTAACGATTTGTGCATATTGGGGTCATATCTGCTAACGATTTGTGCATATTGGGGTCATATCTGCTAACAATGTGTGCATATTGGGGTCATATCTGCTAACGATTTGTGCATATTGGGGTCATATCTGCTTAGGATTTGTGCATATTGGGGTCATATCTGCTAACGATTTGTGCATATTGGGGTCATATCTGATCCTGTATATAGCATTAAGGTAAGAAACAATATATGCAGCGTTAGATTTGTTTTATAATGGTTTTGCGGCTCCCAGTTTTTTTCTCTTTTTGGAAACAGGTCCAAGTGGCTCTTTAAGTCTTAAAGGTTGCAGACCCCTGGCCTAGTTGGTGCCTTGAACACACAGTATTATAGCATGGTACACACCTTCAATTTATATTGCCCAAGGATTGGCCAATTTTACCACCTCCACTCAGTATGACTGTCAACAGATTTTGAATACTATGAGCAGGTTGTGTAGGTAAACTCTCATACTACATAGAGGTGGCAAAATAGGTCAGTGATTGGCTGGTCAAAATCCAAGGCGTGTACCAGACTTTTCATGTTTATTGTCCTGAGACTGACCTATGGAGCTAAAGCTCGGATCTGCCTGTTCAGTAAGCCAGCACCTATTCAGTAGGAGACCTTGGGCAGGACTCCCTAACACTGCTACTGCCTATAGAGCGCGTCCTAGTGGCTGCAGGTCTGGCGCTTTGAGTCCGCCAGGAGAAAAGCGCAGTATAAATGTTCTGTGTTTGTTTGTTAAAGCCCTAGTTCAGGCTTTGTTGTTTTAATGCATATTCTATAGACTATATTCTAATTTGCAATGCACAAAGTTTGTAGCATTGCACACATCATTTTTTTGCATTGCTGGTTATCTGTGAGTTTTGAGCTCAGACCCCTTTTAAATTTTGCTTCATGTCTAGAAGAACTCATGGAGAAGCATGTGATTTGTTTGATCAGCTGATAGATTTGCAAAATTGAAGAAATAGGTGGCACACCACTGGCTGTAAACTAAAAAAAATTACAGTGGAACGTCACCGGAGTTCAAAGTGCTGTGTGCTTCCTAGAACGGTGCTGGAGTGCAGGCAACCAGTCCTTGAGAAATACAAGTAAGCAAGGATCCTCCGCACTCTTTCCATGTGGTAAAATCATGTATTAGTTTATTAAATCAGCATAGAAAAAGTGTGGCAGCATGCAAGCTGACGCGTTTCCGACCCCACCGGGTTCTTAGTCCTCGCTCCCAGTACATATACACCTAATGAAGGACCTGCGTGTCCGTAACATGTAGTGTCTGTTCCATAATACAGCAACAGTTGGCAGCCGGTGGTGTGTCGCCTTTTTCTTTGATTTGGTAGTACCTAGACCGTTTGAGCAATCTGGTCGCGGCTTGGCACCAGCCCAGGTCCAGGAGTTTACTTCTTGGCAGCTATTCTCTGTGGATTTTGCATTTGCACTCTGATAGATTTGCAGAAGTCTGATTTGCTGTAATCAAATCCTGCATGAGCACATGTTCATGACTGGCAAATCAGACCTAACATAACTGATCACATGCTTCTCCAGGAGTTCTCCTAGACATGACTATCGCTGATCTCCATGGTGTGCATGGTACATCTATAGGCTTTGTCTGAGAAGAGGAGTGCAGCTAGTACATGGTTCTATTAAAAGCCACCTTTTGGTTATTTGTTCTTCAAAAACGCTAGTTACTAAAGATTGCCTGACCAGACTAGTTCAATGTAAGACCAGCTGCCATGAAGACTTTCAGACTTCTGGTAAAGGCAATCACATAATGACTTGTTAAATCTCATACATTACTGTGGTGAGATTTCCATGGGAATTCTCAGTTTCAGCCAACTTCAGTGGAGGTTATAAAGCTCCATGACAGCATCACAATCAGCCAATGGACTATCTATAATGTAGAATAATAAAGTGGGGAGCGATGCCAATGAATGTTACATAGTACAGGATGCTCTTTATCAGTGTTTTCAGCATTGTTACATAATGCAGGACCATCGTTACCACTGGATAGCGATTATGGCAGTTTATCATACTTGTGGTGCTTATAGACGTACATGTTACTAGCTTTTGCGTTATTATTTTTGTAAGATGAATGATTCTGTTATCTCGCTGTTGTCAGAATAGCTCCATTCTATCATTTGTTTCACATACTTGGTATATCTGGAAGTGTTTGTAGCAGCGATTATTTTAATCTAACGTTAGCTGTTTGCTTGCGTACGGCTTCCGTGCGGTTTTGTTAGTCTGCATGGAGACATCGCAGTGGAGCATCTGCGACACACCAGGTTCTGAGCTGCTTTCACATGCGTGTGAAACCTCTAAGTTTAGATGAGGAGGCAAATCAGGATGCAGGAAATAGCAGAGACATGTGCTCTTCTGTGATCACTGAAATGCAGCATACTTTATGGAGCACACTGAGCTGTAGCACAAGCTCAGCAGACCTAAAGATCCCTTTTCTATAAAGAAATAGGAACAAACTGAGATCCCAGGAACTACTTACTGTTCTCTCATTGTCTAGTGGAATTGTGGGACCTTACAGACCTTGTTCAGGCTCTTTTTTTTTTTTTTTGTAAAGGGTACCGGTAATGACAAGATAAATGTGTATGCAAAATCCCGTCCTACTTTGAACTAGACCAGTGGTCTGCAAACTCATTTGTCAGAAGAGCCAAAGATCAGCATTACAACGAGAAAGATTTCTTTTGAGAGACAAATTTCTCAATCATAACTATGTAGAACAACTAAAGTTGGCCAGTCGACATCCCAAATCCATCATTATAATTCATTAATCATGTATGCATATGCTTCAAAAAGTGCTTAAGTGCAAACAATCTATTAATCAGTCATCAGAAATGAATGCATCCATAGAAATCAGGATCCAAAGATAAGTGCAAACAAATGATGCAGTAAAACCCGTCATCCAACTACCTGTGCAAAATAACACAATAATGGGCTCAATTCACAAAACTTCTCATAAGTTTATTTATCACTTCATTAATAAAAATATAGTTTCCACACATTTTATAAGCAAAATAATCACTGGAAGTAAGTTGTTCCTGATGCATTTCATTTCAATATTACTTTTCTTACCTTAAAGGAGAACTGTAGAGAGAGGTGTATGGAGGCTGCCATATTTATTTCCATTTAAGCTATACCAGTTACCTGGCTATCCTGCTGATCCTCTGCCTCTAATACTTTCAGCCATAGCCCCTGAACAAGCATGCAGCAGATCAGGTTTTTCTGACAATTTTGACAGATATGACAAGATTAGCTGCATGCTTGTTTGTGGTGTGATTCAGCCACTATTTCAGCCAAATAGATCAGCAGGGCTGCCAGGCAACTGGTATTGCTTAAAAGGAAATCAATATGGCAGCTTCCATATACCTCTCACTACAGTTCTCCTTTAAAGGGAACCTAAACTGAGAAGTATATGGATTTTTCCTTTTAAAATAATACCGGTTGCCCGACTCTCCTGCTGATCCTGTGTGTCTAATACTTTCAGCCACAACCCCTCAACAAGCATGCAGATCAGGTGCTCTGACTGAAGTCAGACTGGATTTGCTGCATGCTTGTTCCAGGTGTGTGATTTAGCCACTACTACAGCTAAAGAGATCAGCAGGGCTGCCAGGCAACCGGTGTTGTTTAAAAGGAAATGTACAGGTCCCTCTCAGTTTAGGTTCCCTTTAAAGGAATACTGTAGGGGGGTCGGGGGAAAATGAGTTGAACTTAACCGAGGCTTCTAATGGTCCCCAGACATCCTGTGCCTGCATAGCCATTCACTGATGCTCCGGCCCCGCCTCCAGTTCACTTCTGGAATTTCAGACTTTAAAGTCTGAAAACCACTGCGCCTGCGTTGCCGTGTCCTCACTCCCCCTGATGTCACTAGGAGCGTACGGCGCAGGCACAGACTATACTGGGCTTGTGCTATACACTCCTGGTGACATCAGCAGGAGCGAGGACACTGCAACACAGGCACTGTGGTTTTCAGACTTTAAAGTCTAAAATTCCAGAAGTGAACCAGAGGCGGGGCCGGAGCATCGTTGAGTGGCTGCGCGGGTACAGGATGTCTGCGGAGGACCATTAGAAGCACCGGGTAACTTCAACTCATTTTCCCCCGAACCCCCCCCCCCCCCCCCCTACAGTATCCCTTTAATTATACTATATTTTTTCACTTTGGGGGCTTAAAATGTAACATACAGTAGATATGGTGAAAACAGGTGAAGCTTTGTGAATCATGCCCAATGAAGTGGGCCAGCGCAAGAGAATGAGCTTGCCGCAGAATGCATGGTAGTGTAAGCTGTAAAGTTACCATAGTTACCTGGTGCACTATTGCGCCCAATGCTGGCAGCCGACACCTGTCCTCATGCTTTCTGCTCCCCCATTCACTGCCGTCTCAGTCCGATCCCTGCGCAAGTCAGCCAAGTAGTGCACTACTGCACAAGCGCTAACCCAGCTGGGCCGCGATTTGCAGGGCATTCTACACAGGGAAGGATGGGGGGAGGCAGAGGGCATGAGGACGCCATTGCAAAAATCCCTGTAGCCACCATTTACACTCCTGTGAATTCCTTAGTGTGCTTCTTCTCTACAGCGCTCCGACAGTGCAATGATGATAGCCCCGCCTTCTCCCTTCACCAAGCGTCCCGGGCAAAGATGGCCCCTAGCTGCCTGAAAACCTGTGTGATGTCAGCCACAGAGAGATGATGTCAGCACGCTGCTGCATGTCTGTCTGTGGAGAACATAGGACAGACATCGGCAGGTTGGATACAAGCGCCGGACTGAAGTGGCTAAAGAGCCACATGCGACTCGGAAGCCGCAGATTGCGATTCCTGAACTAGACTGAAATAAGATAAACAGATGCGCCAAAAAGAATAAAATACACTAAAAACTGTTTAAAAATTGTAGGTAATGGTAAACTTAACTCTCAACAGATGACACAATCTATTTCGAGATATAAAACACTTTATTGGAGAACTCTCCAGTATGCTGTGGTGCATTTTGTGGGTCCAAACTGCTTCTTCAGGCAATAAGGGAGTCACTTAAAGTGAACTGAGCACCATTTTTACCAGCCAGGGCGTCTCAATAGCACATTAAAAAATGCATGTCAACAGTGTGTCTCATTATTAAAAAAAAACTTAAATTTTACCTTTTTATTTTTATATTTAAAAGTTAGCAGAGGTGTTATTAGCCTATTTCAGACAGCCCGACCACAGACATTTCAGTCAGCTAAGGACTAATTTAATTGTTTTACTGTACACAATACCTTTCATCAACAGGAAGGGGGGGGGGGGGGGGGGGGGAAAGGGACAAGTGCTTGTAAGTGTATATCTAGAGGGAAGGTGTGAAGATAGCATGTGTGACTTCTGTTAATAAGGACAGCTAAAGGGGAGGAGGGAACATAGCAGCTCCTGTAGTTATTAGTATCCAGGAGACATTCCAGGGGGTAAAAGGTGCTTAGCTCCCTTTTATGGCCCGTACTCACGGGCTGCAAATGTTGCCTGTCGCCAGCACACGTGAGCGTGTGGGCGACAGGCCGGCGACAGCTTCTCGCCAGGTCCCTCCGCGTACACACGCGGAAGAGGGACCAGCGGCGAGGCGGAAGCTGTCGCCGACGTTCCTCCTCCCCCCGCCGGAAGCTCCATTTGATACAATGGAGGTTGCTGTCGCTAGTCCGCGTACTCACGCGGACTAGCGACAGTTGCGGGGGAGGTGCGGCGGCGACTGTCGCCATGCGATTGAAACTTTCAATCGCATGGCGACATGAGCGGCGGGCGACAGTTCGGGGTGCGCGCGTGTGCGACGGCCCATACTCACGGGCGACCTGTCGCCGCAAAACACGCGCGCGCCGCGTGTTGAGGCGACAAAAGTCCCTCGTGAGTATGGGCCATAAGGATGATATATCTGCACTAAGTGCCTCCTGTTTCTCAACAGGGTATCTCTCACTGATAACTGAATGAAGCCTTTTACATACATTAGATGGTTCTCAGCCGAGGCAACTAGTCGGGGCTGCCTATGCCTAGAATCTAGCATGTGTGCAACGTTTTAGTTATAAGTGAGAGTTGCTCTGTAGAAAAATGGTGATTAGGATTAGATTTTTAACTTCTACACTAGTCTGCACTCTAGCAACGCATTCTGTTACTATGGATAGGGGGTAGAGGGACGACGAGCGGCACATGATGGAGCAGGATGGGTGAGGGTAGAGTATAATAGTGTTGGGCAGCGTTCGGCCAAGATTATCTATCAGACTAAAACTTTTGCTGACGCATCAGGGAGGGTCAGGGGCTGCTGTACACACACACATTTCTTAGCAGATGGGGTCTTTAGTGTCCACTTTAGCCAAGTTTAACTCCGTGTGCACGCACCTTTATGATCACTTAAAGGGAACCAGAGAGGTTCAAAAAAGGTTTTATACATACCTGGGGCTTCCTCCAGCCCCATACGCACGGATCGCTCCCACGCCGCCATCCTCTGCTGCCTGGATCCGCCGGTACCGGGTCCCGTCATTGCCACGAGTCGGCCGGCGGCCGCGGCCGATTCTCTGCATCACACGGAGCTCCCTCTATACAAGTATGCATGAGGCTGCCTACTGTGCAGCCGCATGCGTACGGGTATGGAGGGAGCCCCTGTGATGCGGACAATTGGCCGCGTCCGCCGGAAGTGACGGGCCCGGTACCGGCGGTTCCAGGAAGCGGAGGATGTGTGGGAGCGATCCAGGCTTATGGGGCTGGAAGAAGCCCCAGGTATGTATAAAAGCTCTTTCTATTTCCAGGCTCCATTCCTCTCTGGTTCCCTTTAAGGCCCATACACACGTCCAACAAAGTGCACGACCAACCCCACAAGAAAATGCTTACGTGACTTGTATTTTCCGCACAACAACCAATTTACATACTGCTTGTGTGAATGAAACAACACACTGCACGACATGGCCGCATTCAAAACAAGAGCACGTCCTTCAAATGACTTGTACACACGTGGGCAACTGCACGATATCAGCCCAACAGTCGTGTGAGATGATCAGCCGGATGGATCATGCAAACTGCAAGTTATAACTTGTGTAGTCAGTTGCCACACGTAATTACGCCAGATTGACGTCCAACAGACCAACATTAGATGACAATCAGGTTGAATTGTTGGACGTGTGTACGAACCTTTAGAGTTGAACGAACCATTGAATAAAATGTGTCCATGTTTAGACAGTTTTGTAATTTAATAGCAGTCCTTTACTGTATTGGTATAAGTGCTGTTTATCTTGAGTTCAATAACCATACAAAATATCTGCATTCTGATACAGCACTTTCCACTCTATGGCAGGAGTGTATGGGGATGCTTTGTCTAATCCTATCCCTGTATATCTGTGCTGATAATGACTCCATTGCGCCCTTTATAATAAGTGCACAGTAATAAGTGAGATGATGAGGTCTGTGTCTCCTCAGGGATTATAATGGGGAAGGGGTTAATTGGTTAGGAAGCACACATCAGAGGAAAGGTGTGGGGTGTTGCCATGCTGTATGGGAGGGTGGGGTCTGCTGTGTGCTGTATATGTGCATGTGGGGACCTGCTGCTGGTGAGTAGGGGGGAGATTAATGCCAGAAGGGGTCATGAACTAGCAGGCAGAGCCCTGACTGTGTCCTGTGTGTGAGCTTGTAGTCAGCTCTGCATTGAAGGAAAAGGGTTACTGTCACAGTTTGTGGGCTTTGTACATGTTGGGGAATAGCTGGGATTTGGCAGTCAGGAACATCCTTGTCCTTTTATAATACTTTTGGGTTTAACAAAGACCCTGCTATTGTGCGTTGGAGCATTCCATTCCCATTCACTGTAAAAGTCAGTTCACACCAGCAGTGACATAGTTAAAATACAGACCCTCTGGCATGGCTCCTAGCATAATGATTCTGTATAGTGGTCTTTGCCGTAGCCACATTGTAGAGTTTCTGCAGGATGTCTCTCTTCCACCCTTCTCTTGTGTTTGTATTGATATATGCCACCAGTAATATACTTCAGCCTACAAGAGCTTCACCAAATGGTCCTTACTGCCTTGAAAGCTACAGGGCTGTCATCTTTACTATTATTTTGCTATAGAGTTGTTATATTTTAAATGTTTAATTGGCACAAGTTTGAAATAATCAGCCAGATGAGCCATTTTGTTTTATTTACTTCTGTTGTGTAAAATAAGATTACACAACTCATCACAGATTCACTGAGATTTGATTCTCATCGTAGATTCACTGAGATTTGGTTCTCATCGTAGAGTCACTGAGCTTTGGTTCTCATCACAGATTCACTGAGATTTGGTACTCATCACAGATTCACTGAGATTTGGCTCTCATCGTAGATTAATTGAGATTTGGTTCTCATCACAGATTCACTGGGATTTGGTTCTAATCACGGATTCACTGATTTAACAATAACAATAACAATAATATTTATATAGTGCTTTTCTCCCTGGGGACTCAAAGCGCTGTGACCCTGCATTATGCAGTCTCAAAGGCTAGGGAAAAGAGGTGAGTTTTTAGCCTTTTTTTAAAGCTGTCCAGAGAGGGAGCCTCTCGTACTGATTGTGGAAGTGAGTTCCATAGCGTAGGGGCTGCCTAGGAAAAGGCCCGAGCACCAAATGTTAAGTGTATCCTGGGAATAATCAGCTTCATCTTGTTGGCAGAGCGGAGGGTGCGTGGAGGGGCATAAAGTTCCAATAGATCCGCTATGTATTTGGATCCCATGTGGTGTAGAGCCTTGAATGTCAGCAGGCAGATCTTAAAATTGATTCTCCATTTTACTGGCAACCAGTGAAGAGTTTGCAGTACTGGGGTGATGTGTGAGCTGCAGGGGGGCATTGGCTAGGAGTCTGGCTGCAGCATTCTGTACTAGCTGTAAAGGTGGCCATACACTGGTCGATGTGCCATTAGATCGACCAGCTGACAGATCCCTATCTGATCGAATCTGATCAGAGAGGGATCGTATGGCTGCCTTTACTGCAAACAGATTGTGAATCGATTTCAGCCTGAAACCGATTCACCATCTGCTGAGCTGCTCCTGCCGCCTGTCCCCCTGCCCCCCCCCCCCCCCCGTATACATTACCTGAGGCTGGCTCCCGGGCATCTTCTCCGCATTGCACGGCTCTGTTCCGGCTCCATTACGGCGCTTCCTGTGTTACTCCGTGACCAGGAAGTTCAAATAGAGCGCCCTCTATTTGAACTTCCTGGTCACGGCAGTGACCCAGGAAGTGCCGGGATGGATGGAGCCGGAACAGAGCCGTGCAGCACGGAGAAGACGCCCGGGAGCCAGCCTCAGGTAATGTATACTTGATCGGATCGGCCGCCGCGGGCGATCGAGGGTAATTTCCCGCACGGCGCGATCGACGGACCGATCCGATTTTCGGGAGGAAATCGGATCAGCGGCTGCATTTACCGCGAACGATTGGCAGCAGATTCGATCCCAGGATCGAATCTGCTGTCGAAACGGCCGGGAATCGAGCCAGTGTATGGCCTGCTTAAGGGGCGCAGAACCTTTTCTGTAGATCCGATGAACAGGGCGTTGCAGTAGTCTAGGCGGGAGGATACAAATGCATGAACCAGGGCAGGTAGGTCTTCAGCTGGGATAAGGTGTTTGATTTTCGCTATATTTCTTAGATGGAAGAAGGAAGACTTGACGACAGCTGATATCTGCTGTTTGAGTTTTAAATTTCCATCTAGGATCACCCCAAGGTTTCGCACAGAGTCTTTATACTGTACAGTATCTCCCCCAATTGCTAGTTTGAGGTGGTGAGCGTTTTGAACTTTATCCATCATGTGTAGACCACCTACCACCAACACCTCTGTTTTGTCAGAGTTCAGCCTCAGCCAGCTGGTGTTCATCCAATTTTGTAAATCCACTAGACACGCATTTATGGATGCTGATGGGTCTTGGGTGCCAGATTGAAGGACAGATACAGTTGTGTGTCATCTGCATAACAATGGTATCCTAGGCCATAGTTCTGGATTATTTTGCCCAGTGGGAGCATGTAGACTGCAAAGAGTAATGGTGATAGTACAGAACCCTGTGGAACTCCATAGGGAAGTGGCACTGGATTAGAGTAGTGTGTGCCCAGACATACTTGCTGTGTCCTGCCAGATAGGAAGGTCTGAAACCAGCTAAGAACAGTACCCCTTAGGCCACAGTAATTCTTCAGTCGCTGGATTAGTATTTCATGATCCACAGTATCAAATGCTGCAGACAAGTCAAGAATAATCAGAATTGAGCAATCACCCTTGTTCCTTGCAGTAAGTAGATCATTCATTACTCTGACTAATGCCGTTTCAGTGCTGTGCCTTTTCCTGAATCCTGACTAAAAAGTATCAAAGATGTTGTTATCTGTAAGCCTGGCTTCCAGCTGGTTGGCGACTGCTTTCTCGATAACTTTTGATAGGAATGGTAAGTTCACCACAGGTCTGTAGTTGGTTACAGAATCAGGATCTAGTGATTGTTTCTTCAAGAGGGGTTTTATGATTGCTTTCTTTAGTTCTTCTGGGAAAAGTCCACTTTGCAAGGAGCACTGAGTGATTTTGTGAAGTGCTGGCCTGATCAGCTCTGGGCACTGTATTAAGGATCCAGTTGGGCCAGGATCCAGGTCGCAGGTAGTGGGGCGGAGACTTTGAATGAGAATTCCAAAATCTTCTTCACTCAGAGTGTCAAAGACTTGCCATGGTGGTACGGTAGTAGGCAGATGCAAAGTCCAGTGGTCAATTGATGTTGGTGTAATGCTGGCACGGATGGTAGACACCTTGTTTGTGAAGAAGGCAGAGAATTCTTCACACCTTTCCCTGGAGAATGTGGTTGGGGCTTTTAGGCAGGAAGGATTGCAGAGTGATTCCACTGTGTGGAAGAGTTGACCAGCTCTGTTGTTGGCTGTAGATATTTTGTGCGAGATATGTCTGATTTTTTTCTTGGTTCTTGCTTGTTGGTATTGTCTGAGGTGTTGAATTAGGCTAGATTTGTGCTCCTCAGACCCTGATTTACGCCACTGTCTTTCAAGTCTGCACCCTTTCTTTTTTAGATCCATGATGGTTTTGTCAAACCAATTAGCTTTCTGCTTTTTGGTTGCTGATTTGGTGCGCCATGGGGCAATACTGTCAAGTGTTTCATATATCGTGTTGTTGTACTGGGTTACTAGATTGTTTGGGTCCATTTGACTGTGGAGCAGATTTGTAAAATCCAGGTTGGCAGTTATCCTCTCCGGTGTTAATTTATTCAGGGGATGGATTTTGATTGTTTCTTTAGGGAGCTGCTTGATAGGGTGATGTTCAATAGTAAACTGTATTATGTGATGGTCTGACCACACCACTGGGGTTACTGTTATGTTACTAATGTCCATTCCATGGTGGAACAGTAAGTCTAGCGTATGCCCTCCTCTGTGGGTAGCAGATTTTACAACTTGTGTGAAGTCTAGTCCCCCCCATGAGATTTATTAGTTCATTTGCATTTTGTGATTGAGTGTTATCAGCCCAGACATTGAAGTCACCAAGGATGATCCATCTCGGATAAGACAGAGTTAGCATTGCCAGAAGTTCTGAGAATTCCTGTAGGAATGGGTCAGCATCTCCGGGGGGACAATAAACCACTAAAAGTTTGAAGCCTTTACTAGCTGAGATCTGGGCACCTATACATTCAAAGGACTTTGTTGAGCCAACATTCAGGGCTCTGAGCTGCAGAGTTGTTTTGTTACTTATCAGGGAATCCTTTAGAAATACTAAATAGTAAATAAGTAAAATAAAAATAAGTAATATAGTAAAAATAAGTAAGTAAAAAAAATTGAAACTGGTTATTGATGTATAAAAGTCAAATATCCCAGCACTCTTGCACTTGCAACTAAGTTTATTCTGGATCGGTGGTTTATAGCTAATGGAAGGTTAAGAATAACCCCCCTGGGAGTTTGCACAGTTTAAAGTGTACATGAAGTCTATATACACATTTTAATTTTCTCAAAACCTCTTAGCCACTATCTGTTGTAAGAAAGTTTTCCTCCTCTCTCCTCCTCTTTCTGTAGCCTGAAATAATGTATTTTTATTATCTCTTGCGAGAGCCCTGGTGGAAGCCATATTGAATTCCATGAATTATCTGAATAGCAGCAGATGTTATAAACCTGAGCATGTGCTCAAATTACGCATCCCACAGCTCCCTTTTTCTTGTATGGTTGAACGGTAGTTTCAATATTAAATAGGTATGCAGACAGATAACATTATTAATTCCTTATGCCAGTTCTACTTTTATGCTGCATGCTTAAAACATGCCAAATTCTGACAGAAATTGTAGAAATAAAATGGAGTGTAGCATGAAAAAGTTGAATGTTGGAATGGATGTTGATAGATACACACACAATCCAAATGATGCAGCTGTTGATTGAAATATGCTTAATATTATGAAAAAAGGAGCAGAAGGAGATGAAGTTCAATTAATATGAATACTCTTGACTGAGGCCTTACTAATGAAGCTAAGTGCGGCAAGGAACATACGTGGACTGATGCTGGAATTCACAATTGTATGTAATGGAGTGAAAGGAAACCAAGAAAGCCCTGCCTGAAGGTTGTAATCTCAGAATACATCTAGAGTAGGGATAATCAATGATATGCAAATACTACCAAGTTGATGCAAATGTATGCAAATTTGTTATGAAAATATATGCAGCTTCAAAATGGACCAAACAATTTAAGCTCAAAAGTATTTGCATCTACAGCCTAGGCTAGAAACTCAGTTTAGTTTGTTTGTAATACTTTCCTGAAGTGTTGTGTTGTGAAAAAGCTATAGATGAAGACTCTATATATTTAAAAATGAGTCAAAAGTGGCAGCTCCCTTATGCCCTTCTTGGTGGGTTTCTTTTAATTGGGCTTTCAATCATCCCTAAATTTGATACATGTCATTAATGTTACCATTCTGAAAACTAGAATGGGTTCATCCCCCGTGAGCGTCCTATGCATGCACAGTACGATATTTTCTCCTACTGCGCATGCGCAATACACTCACGGAGGTGGGAGCATGATTGAGGATGCGCGCAGCCAGGGCCATCAGGCGCAGTTGCCGGCGAGTGGATTTGTCGCCAGAATTGAAACTAAGCTACTGCGGGGACCGGAGGCTGGTCGAAGCCCCAGGTAACAAACTCTTTTTAATGTTTAGTTAAGGTTCCCTTTAGGCAGGGAACTAGATGCATTTGTGCACGTTTTGCCACAGACTGCAAAACGTGCACGATTTTTCAGTGCACACGCACTTGCTTCAGCACATGTACACTCCCGCATGTGCTTTTTAAGGCTGGGAACACACTTGAAGGGCCGTTTGCCCCTGCGATTCCCGGGGCTCCGTCGTTAATGTTTAACGCAAATGTTTTTCCGTGAACATTTACGCATTTGCGGCGTCATGTACCTTATGCAAATGTGTGCATCGTGCAGAAAAAAAGCAGAAAACTGTGCCATTTAAAAACACACAGAGGTTAAGGTTCCCTTTAGGCAGGGAACACACTAGACGCGTTTGTGCAGGCTTTGCCACGGACAGCAAAATGTGCACGATTCTACAATGCACACACACATGCATTCACATGTGCACGTGCACCCGCACATGCACTTTAACCCTCCTGGCGGTATAAAAAAATACGCCAGGAGGCAGCGCGGCAGTTTTTTTTTAATTTTTTTTTTTCTATATCATGTAGCGAGCCCAGGGCTCGCTACATGATAGCCGCTGCTCAGCGGCATCCCCCCGCCCTCTTCGATCGCCTTCGGCGATCTCCGATCAGGAAATCCCGTTCAAAGAACGGGATTTCCTGGAGGGCTTCCCCCGTCGCCATGGCGACGGGGCGGAATGACGTCACTGACGTCGGGTCGTCATTGGGAGTCCCGGGCCACCCCTCGGCGCTGCCTGGCACTGATTGGCCAGGCAGCGCACGGGGTCTGGGGGGGGGGCCGCGCGCCGCACCGTATAGCGGCGATCGGGCGCGCGGCGGCGGCGATCAGGGTGCTGGCGCAGCTAGCAAAGTGCTAGCTGCGTCCAGCAAAAAAAAAAATTAAACAAATCGGCCCAGCAGGGCCTGAGCGGCACCCTCCGGCGGCTTACCCCGAACTACGTTCGGGGTTACCGCCAAGAAGGTTAAGGCAGGGAACACACTTGCAGGGCTGTTTTCCCCTGCGATTCCCGGGTCTTTGCTAACTTTTTAGTTTGTGTTTAATGCAAAGGTTTTTCCATAAATGTTTCCACATGTCTGCATTTGCTGTGGCATGTACTATATGCGAACATGTGTGTCGTGTGGAAAAAAGCAGAAAGCGGTGTGATTTAAAAACGTGCGAAAGTTAAGGTTGCCTTTAGGTAGGGAACACACTAGACGCGTTTGCGCATTTTCCCACGGACGGCAAAACACACAATTCTACAAGCTATTGAAGTCAATAGCCTTGTGTGGGAAACGTGTGCCACAACTGTTTGTTCACGTTTTGAGTTTTTCCACACACTGTTAAATTGCACAACTTTTTGCCGCACAACGTGCACATTCGCATAATGTACATGCCGTCAGAAATGTGAAAACGTTCCCGGAAAAACGTACACGTTAAGCACAAACGCAAAAGTGTGAATGCAAAAGCCGACAGAGACCCTAGAATCACAGGGGAAAACGGCTCGGCAAGTGTGTACCCTGCCTTAAAGAAGAGGTGCAAGGTGAAAAAAAGATCTGCCTTGGGCTTTCTCTAACCCTTGGCAACCTATCTGTCCCTCGCCATAGTTCTGCCTTCAAGCGCTTAGTCCTTTAAACGCTTGGCTGTGATGCTCGTGATCATGCTCGTGATCATGCTCACGTGGCCTGTAGCATATTTCCCAGGCACAGGAGTACTGCGCCTGTGCAGAAAGCTCCAGGCCATGTGAGTGAGCGCGATTGCAAGCAGCATGGCCAAGCGCTTGTGCAGGCACAGAAGATGCTGACCTGGCAAGTTTGGCATCTGCAGCCGAGGGGATCCCTCGGCTGCACATGCCGAAGTTGATAGAGCTACAGCAAGGGACAGATAGGCTGAAAGAAGCCTCAGGTTGTCACTTTTAAAGTGCACATTAGTTTGCGCAGGCAGTGTCGCTCGCTGCCCCCCAATCACGAATTCGAGTAAATCCGTTCACGGCAGAATCGAAATACGGATATGCCATGATCGTGATCTGGTTTTAAATCTGAGCACCGGATTTGACTTGGATTTTAGCCGTGATTACATGTAGAATCCGTGATCACGGCCGCGATTATGGATTTGACTTTAACATTAATAGCAAAGCCCCCATACATGCTACAATCACTAAAAGTGCATGGATTATAAAGGTGATCAGTGGCTGCCTACAACTTAAAAAAAAATGTTTTAAAAAAGACCTAATAGTGTATGAGAAAATCAATTTTAAAATCTCAAATGATACAAGTATTCCTAATTAAAAACCGCAGACTTTAGCGGTTAATAGCAAAGCCCCCTTACATAATAGAAAGCCACATTTTCAGGATATGTTCAGTAGAATAGTGAGAACAAGGGGCAACATTTTTTTCAAAAAGACTTACGTTTTTGAGAAAATTGATTTTAAACACTGGGCGTTTTAAAACGTCCATTAACAGGGAGAAACTGGACGTTTTTATACTACTGCTGGTCCAGTAGTGTTTAAATGTAAGCCTAAAGGTTCGTATACACGTCCGATAAAGATCGTTCGTTACGAACGATTCGTGACGTTTACACGATATTCAAATTAGACCGAAAAGATCGTTCTTAATGAACGATTGTGTACACACATGAACGATATAAGTATAAAGTACTGAACGACGAACGATAAAAAAATGCGTGCGCAAACGGAAGTGACGTTATGACAGGCAATAAGAACATGCGTACTACTCCACAGATAATCATTATCGGACGATCTTTGTACACACTGCAACGATTGAACGATTATCTTTCGAAAAAATCCGCCGGGTTGGATCGGTCGGATTGAACGATAACGGTCGTTATCGTCCAAAAAAACGATCGTTGGAAAATTTGGAACGCACGATTATCGGTCCGATTGTCGTTATCGTTCGTTTTCAAACGATCGTTATCGTACGTGTGTACTCAGCTTAACAAACCCACCTGTTCTAAGAGCTACCATCATTAATTGTCTGTGGATGTAAAGGTGGCCACACACCATACAATGTTTTAAATATCTGTTCAATTTAAGAATTGCAATCTTTCTGACTAATTATAACATTTCAAAAATCTGACCAATGTACCACACACATATGTTAAATTTTTCCCCAATTATGATAAAAATGATTGGAAACTCTGACAAAATTGCTAGGGCATGTATATTAATAAATTGACAATCTAACACACACCATACAATCTTTAGAAAGATTGAAGAAAAGTATCTGGCATTCTGGATCGATTAAATTCGAAGAAAACGGGAAATCCGATCGGATTTTTCAGTCGAATGAAAAAAAGCTTTCGATTTTTTTCGGGAGATCCGATCGTTTTTATCGAATTGTAAAATCGGATCATTTTATTGTATTGTGTGTGTGGCCACCTTAAGGAAGCCTCTGTTAGCCTCTATGGAGAGTGGATATAACTGTATGCACGCAATGCAAGTGCCACAGTGCAGAGCAGAAGCAAATATTTCCATGGTCCCTACTGCTGTGCTAACATATGCCTCCTGTATGCAAGACCTTCTGTTCAACAGGCAAAGGAACAGAGAGTCTACTGCATTCTCTATTATCCAAAGAAGTCAGTCAGTAGTCTGTAGGGAGAAGATCTATGTGTAAGGTGTAAATCTACTTTCATTGTAATGATAGAATGCTGTAACTTTTATATTAGTGCTACACAAATATTTTTTATATCGCTAAATCTTATTCTATTTTAACTTGCAGCCAACTATGATTTTCTAGAACTGCCAGGAAGTGAAACATTTTTGCCAGAATGGTAACAGTACACATATATGGAATGCCCATCAGTTCCCATCTTCCTGGATGTGTTATTACCTGCAGAGCATAAAGTAAGTTTTAGCATCCCCAGGCATTATTTTCAGTTGACTGCAGTCAACCTTTTCTTCTATGCACAACTGAAGTGATGACCAGGTGCTTTACTTGGCTTTTACACACCTGGCAGTAATTAAGATTTTAGCTTCCACTCTGCATTTCCTGGTGGGCAGTACCTACAGCTGTCTGCGTTAGTATTTGTACACCTGTGCAAGAATGTATACAGTACTTTTGCAATAAAATAAGATAACCTGAATAGGCTTGTATTTTTCTCCATTTCCCTCTTGTAATCTCTGGGCAGTGTATAGTACTAACCTATGTGGAGAAAAGGTGAGACTCGCCTCCCTAGGAGAGCTCACTCCCTCCAGCAGCTGCCCTATTCCAGGTGTGTTGTCCTGGTAGCGAAGTGTCTCCAACTAGCAGTGTCCTCCAGCCACAGCTCCTTCCGGACAGTTCTTTGCTGAGTGAGCAGTTGCTTCATGACTAAGAGCCCTCCTTTAAATTAAGTACTTATAAGGGTTAGAGCTAGTGGGCATCTTGGATCTATAACATTGCTAGAACAGCAGTACCAATGGGACAACACACTTACCAACAGTATTGTCACACAGTCTGATGTTGTGCCCAAGCAGAGAAGTGCCCCTCTTGACTGGAGGTAACTTAAGTGGCACCTTCATCACACTATTTTCCGCATCCTGATTGGAAGGTAAAGGTGTGACTGAACTGCCACTCACCAAACTTTTCAGAGTGCAATACCCCTTTTAGTGGACATGTCAAGTATTTAGAACCTTGAATATATTTATCTTAACCATAATACACTATTTGGAGGTGGATGGAAGCAGTGGAGCAATAAAAGTCTTATCTTGAGAGGGCTTTAAGCTCAAAAACTTAATGTCAATGCAAATTACCCTAAATTCTTAATGCAATTATCTTTATTCAGTTTTCTTTAAAGTGAACCTCCAGACTAAAAATCTACTCAGCAGCACTGAAAAGGCTTGGTGTTTAACAGTTTCATTGCATCAGAACTTTGTTTTTATTAGCTAAGCCTCATTTTTAACTGCACAGAGGAAATCTGCCCGGGCTTTTTTCCCCTGATGCTGTGCAAAGCATGATGGGATTTCTGATAATGTTGATCTTGTTCTGCTGTTTGGTGCAAAATTTATTTTTTTTTAATTTGAGATTTGAAGCCTAGCAGTGATCAGGACACAGGACAGTTGCATTCGTGTCTTATGCTCCCTGTAACCTCCTTTCAACCAAAAAGATGGCTGCCCCCATGAAATCACAAACATTTGCCTATCCTTTTAAAACGGGGTGGTTAAGAGATTATATAACCTATCTATTTTAATTAACATAACTAATGTAACTTAATATTATGTTTGTTTAGGCTGAAGATCCTCTTTAACATGGTGTTTGCTTGTTTGGTGAGTCAGTATTGCCCTTTAGTCTAAAGGCCATAAATTGGGTGACTTGGTGGTTGGTTGATCGACCGTCCAATTCGATTATCAGATAAAAATTGGGGCCGTCAAGTACATGCCCAATTGACGATGCAACCAGTTTAGTGCTGGAATTGGTCACAGGAATCGGTCGGACATTTTGCAAGATGTAAGGCTGATTTGCTAGATCGGATACGCAGTGGTAACGCCGAGCGATATCAGGACGAGCTACGAGCATGACAAAACCCCCGATGCTGTCCACCATATGTGCAATGTTACTAAACAACAGAACTTCTGATCCAATAATTGTGATTGGAGGAAAATTATTGGAAAGCATGGATTGGGCACATAAATGAAATAAAAAAATATAAACAATCTCATCATTTCATATGGAATGGATCCACAAAATGTTTCAATAAAATGTTTGTTGTCATCTGGCACCAGAAACACTGTCCAACCAATCGGAAGGTTGATCGTTTGGTAAATGACATTGTTAGTGGGCACTGTAAGACTACATAATGAAGAGAACTTTGGTCCCCTTTTTAGCAACATTTGCTTCAGCATGAACTAAGAAGACACTTGGATAAGAAAAGGTTAAGCGTGTACTTGTTTTGCAAGTATATGGCATTTCTGGCGGTATAAGAATGTATTTATTATGCAGGTATTTGGCATAGAGTATTTTAACCTTGCATTCGCTGTATGATTTTTACGGATCTGGCGTGGTTAAGCTTGATCTTGTTTTGTGGCTGTTCACATATACAGTCTTTTTGCTGGTGTCAGTATCTGCAAAGCTTAAAGGACACCCGAGGCAAAAATAAACGATTGTATCTATCTTCCTTCTCCTAAAAATTACTTTTTAAGTTATTCCACAGTTTTATTTTATGTTTAAATCTACTTTTTAGGTTTTAACTGTTGTTTTTGCTCAATGACACATTCATTGAAGTATGGCAGAGCTAAAATCTATGAGTTATTGACCCTTTTTATCTCTTTTCTGCTTTCAGAAGCCATTTTCTGCTAGGAAAGTGTTTTATAGTTGGAATTTCTTATCAATGAGGGTCACACTGTAGTCACTTCCTGTCTGAGTCAGGACTGAGTCAGCCACTTACATACCTGATATTTAACTCTTTCAGGCGGAGAAAGAAAAAAAGGAACACAGCATAGTTATTTGTGTGCTAGGCACTGTACATACCCATGTCTATCTCATCAAGTCACGTCACCTCTGGTATCCTTTAAAACACACCTGACTCGAGACAAAGCTATCTAGGGTAAGCACAGCAGTATGCTCATGCTTGATCCACATACCTCTTTGCGTTGTCCATTCCTCTCTTTGTTCCTCCCGGTCACTGTAAACACTTTGTGAAAATTTGACTCTTAGCTAAAGTCAAATTTTCACACAGGAAGAGGCAGGCTTGCTGAGTTGTTCCCTCCTACCACCCTCTTATTCCCTCCTCTTTCCTCACCCATTCACTCACCTTAAAGGGACACTTAAGCCAGGAATAAAAAGATCAGTTTTACTTTCCTGGGGCTTCTACCAGCCCCCTGCCGTCCCATGCCCTCGCAGTCGCTCACAGAGCCTCCAGTCCCCGCCGCCAGCTAGTTTCATTTTCGCTAATAGGCCTGGCCACGCATATTTTTCTTTGGGTTTCAGTCCGCAATAGCGTCCTGCTCCTGTGCAAGACGCTATTGAGGATGGGAACATGAAGAAGGATACGCGTGGCCAGGCCTGTACAGGTGCACAAAGCCTGCCAACTCTCTGTCGGTGCCTGTCACGAAAACGAAACTAGCTGGAAGCGGGGGACAGGAGGATCTGCGAGTGACTGCGAGGGCACGGGATGGCTGCAGGGGGCTGGTAGAAGCCCCAGGCAAATAAAACTGTTTTTTTTTTTTTTTATTCCTGGCTTAAGTGTCCCTTTTTAAGAGAAGGAAATTGGAGGGTTGTTACCAATCTTATGCAAAGTTATGCTGCTTGGAATTTGACCAGTCAAATGCAGCAGCTAAATAGAATCTGGAGTTGAATACATAGGCAGCTTTTGCACTGGAATTATGTGCTGCTTACTTCTCTGCATGCACGGCTGACTTAGGTTGGAGTCATTGCTTAATTTGCTATAGGATTCTGCTGTTGAAGAGTTGTATTTTCCTGAATAGCCGTGTAGATCAGGAATGTTCCTAAGCTGGTTCTTTTTCTACATGTACCTGCTTTGAGTTTTGGTAGGTTAATCCTACTCTTATATTTTATGTCCCCAGCTCTGGAGGAAGAATTACCCAGAGGATATAAATAACCAAAGTATATCAGTCTCTCCTTATTATCAGAAAGCCGACTGCAAAATACCATATCCAATCTTTATTTATACAAGAAGTGTTTTAATACAAAAATTATTTTAGGTAAAAAGAATCCATACAGTACGGTCAAAAATAGTGTGATCTACTGCAACTAGTTGTAGGCGACAACACTAGCTTGTTCATAGTTATGTAAATAGGTGGAAAACTCCTTTGTGGTTCAAAAAACATGTAAATGAACTGAACCTATACACAAGCCAGCCTATATCATATAAAACGTTCTGTCACATTAAATAACGAATGTAAACGACCAGCTATAAAACACAAGTTTTAAGTATGATCTGATCAAGTAATGTGTACGTTTATCTACAGCTATTCTGCTATTGGTTCTAGCATTGGTCCATTGTATACTTTTTCATTACTACTGCACTCTTTATGGCTGATCTTTTTGCTTTTTATATTTTTTTATTTTTTTTATCTTTCAGGTGTCAATTGATTGTGGGCTATTTGTATATATACAGTATATACATTTTATATCAGTTATGTGTATTTTTGATTTATTCTTAGATAATTTAGTGGACTTGTGGGCCTGATTTAAGAGTCTTTGGGGGGGGATTTATCAACGCATTACTGACAGTTTTTTCTTCTTAATCTGTTCTAACCAGCAGGGAGAACAGTTCTGCATGATAATAAGAACCTTCTTAAATCCTAGGTAATAGAGGCAATTTAGTATGAATTTTTAGAGCTGCACTACAGTTAAGAAACGTGCAAATCCATCCCTAAATTGGCGCAGATTAAGAAGTGCTTGATAGCAGTTCTACAGATGTAGAACTGCAGGGTAGACATGATTGCAGAGTGCAGGCTAGACATGATTTATGTGGTGCTCCTCCCCCCTGCCGAATTCCTCCTCATAGCCTGCTGCTATCAATACAGGTGTGTTGGTTACCTCAGCAACAGGAATTCCCCTCACACACTGCACTGTCTGAGAGACCTTCCTAGCTCCTCCTATTTTACAACAGTTTTAGAAGGACTCTGCACTAGCTAGTGATTTATTAGGCTGTCTGAGACAGTTCTGCACGGATTTCTTAAAACCTACTACTATTTTGTCTCAGACACTCTTGATAAATCTGGCCCTTTGACTCAAAACAACCCAGCTCTGGAATGGCTAAGCTTGCTTTGATTTGATAGACATCTGGTTCTGGAGATGTTAAAGTGAACCTTAAATGAAAAAAAAAAACGAGTTCTACTGGGGGGCTTTCCTCAGACCCCTGCAGCTGACCGGTGCCCTCGACGTGTCTCTCCGATCCTCCTGGTCCCGCCGGCGACCACTTCCGGTTTCGCCGTCAGGACCCGACAGGCTGGGAACGCGAGTGATTCTTCGCGTTCCCAGCAACAATAGCTCCCTCTATGTTGCTATAGCAGCATAGAGAGCTGCTATAGCAACATAGAGGGAGCTATTGTTGCTGGGAACGCGAAGAATCACTCGCGTTCCCAGCCTGTCGGGTCCTGACGGAGAAACCGGAAGAGGTCGCCGGCGGGACCAGGAGGATCGGAGAGACACGTCGAGGGCACCGATCAGCTGCAGGGGGCTGAGGAAAGCCCCAGGTGAGTAGAACTCGTTTTTTGTTTTTTTTTCACTTAAGTGCCTCTTTAAGCTTTGTCTGGTTCTGAATAAAAGATGGTTAAGTGTCTTGCACTAACCTAATGGTGCTCATTAATGATACAATCTTGATTGTACAATATATTAATTTGTGTTATCCTTCTACTGTATAGAGTTGGTCGGACTGTACAATCAAGATTGTGTCATTAATGGAGACCTAAAAACAAAAGCTATCAAATCATCCATAACTTTGTATTTATTACATATTGTTTCCATAGATGGAGGAAGATGCCTCCTCCTGTGATATCATTGTGATGCTGAAGAATGAAGAATGTAAAGTTGCAAAGAATTAGGCGACTTTTCTTTGTGCAGACCTTTGAATCAATGACATGAACAAAGAGATAAGAATCCTTGGAAGTCTTTTACACCAAACTACATGCTGTTGCCATGGTTTCCTGAAAACAATAGCGACTGCAGACTATAGTTCAAAGAAAATGTTTACAGTGTTCCTAAAGTAATAAAACCGTTAATAAAATAAAGATGGACACCTGTAGAATGGAAACTGTGCTTCGAACCAGAGCCGGGCCAAGGTCTTTCAGCACCCAAGGCTGAAACCCCAAAGTGTGCCCCTCCATCCGTCCAACCCCAGCCGCCACACACTGATTGCTATTAGACTAATGGCCCATACTCACGAGGGACTTTTGTCGCCTCAACACGCGGCGCGCGCGTGTTGCGGCGACAGGTCGCCCGTGAGTATGGGCCGTTGCACGCGCGCGCACCCCGAACTGTCGCCCGTCGCTCATGTCGCCATGCGATTGAAAGTTTTAATCGCATGGCGACAGTCGCCGCCGCAACTGTCGCTAGTCCGCGTGAGTACGCGGACTAGCGACAGCAACCTCCATTAAAGTATATGGAGCTTCCGGCGGAGGGAGGAGGAACGTCGGCGACAGCTTCCGCCTCGCCGCTGGTCCCTCTTCCGCGTGTGTACGCGGAGGGACCTGGCGAGGAGCTGTCGCCGGCCTGTCGCCCACGCGCTCACGTGTGCTGGCGACAGGCAACATTTGCAGCCCGTGAGTACGGGCCATAAGAGGCGCCCTAGGGACCCCAACACCTTAATCTCTTGTTGTCTGGCTTGCAGTCACCGCCATGTATCCCTTTTTCTTATTTCTCTCTGCTTCAAACACAGAAGGGAATGATAGCTGAGTGAGTTGTGCACCCCCTCCTACACTGCGCCATGAGGCTGGAGCCTCTCTCGCCTCTGCCTCAGCCCGGCCCTGCTTAGAACAGCAATAGTCCTCTCCTCATACCTGTAAGTAGTAGGGAATTGCATTTAGTCTCAAATATCAGAACACTCACCTGGAGCTCAAACCAAGTGCCAGATGGGGAAGATGAGACGGGTTGTGTCCCTCTGTGGGCAGAAAGGGGAAGAACATTTTACTGCATCTGGGTAAAGCCTCAGAGCAATTGCTCAGTTTGTTGGGTTTGCTTGGAACTTGATCAAGTAGATAATTGTGCCCTACTCCATAGGAGAGGGATATTGTTGACTGTAATTTTAGTCAGCATTGTACATTGGGCCACATTTAATGTATGTATGTATTGTTTTATCAGTTCAGTTACACTTTAACACCATCCAGTAATGTTGATGACGTGTTTGTAGCGATTTTTGTACTTAAAGTGGAATGCCTCTTTAAGCCCGGACTAACTCTTAGCAAAGAACTGCAGGGTAGCAGATTAAAAATGATTCTATGTATTAATCCCGTTTAGTCACACTCTGCATGAAGTGTGATAAACATATTCCAGGATGCTGTGAAAGTGAGTCTGCCATGGTACTGCATTTCCTTACAAGAGTGCTTTTCAATCTAGTCTAAAGAAGGCATGATCTGATCCTCAAACTCGACCTAGCTCCCCACACTTCCATTGTACCCTACACTCAAATATTTCACTCTGCATTGATCCGGGGAGCAAGATTGTTCTTTTTAGAATTCAGATAACTGATTTTTCAAGGTTAAACAATATTGTTGCTTTAAATTCAGCTTCAAAAGTAACCTTAGAGGAATATGGAGACTGCCCTCTTTACTTCCTTTTAAAAATGCTAGTCGCCTGGCTGTCATGTACCTTTTGATCCAGTAATTTCATAGTCAGTCACCTGTCTCTTTCAGGCAATCTGTATCTGGGATTCAGAAAGTATTTGAGGCAGAGGGTCAGCACCACAGCCAGACAAATGGCACCAACAAAAGGGAGGCAGTAGTGGCTCTTCATATACTCCTTTTCAGTTCAGGTTTGTTTTATAGGATAAGTGCACTTATGACGTGCTGGTAACAGAATGCCAGCCCGCAGGTACGGAGTACCTGTTCCCCATCACCTCACATTAAAACTCTCAGATATGGGTTGACCTAGCCTTTGGAAAAGATAGGTATTCCATTGTTTCTATACTTGCTATCACCCCATCCTGGCTGCAAGGTCTTTGCAGTAGAAAGCAGAAAGCCTCTTTATTAAAATGAATAGAGGAGTTATCTGCTCAAGAACAACAACGCCTAGCGGATGGAGGGGCAGTGACACTTCAGCTAAATTACCAAAAATCTTAACTTTCTAGAGAAGACCACCTGTGTTGGAACAGATTACTTAGGATCTCCCTCCAGGACCCGGAAGAGGAGGGAGGGGGTGCAGGGGGCATGAGAAGGGCATTTTGCAGAACTATACATTGTAAATACAGGTGCCCTTTAAGTCCTCTTTTATTTTGCATTTGTCTGCATTTCTGCATCAGAGAGTAAGCCTGTTTATGTTTTGGGGTTATCAAAACTTTAAGAGTATAGCTGCTGCCATTGCTGGCTTTCTTTCCAAATTTCCTTTTGCCTGTTTTCTGGGTTGGTACTCTGCCTCCAACACCCTCAGATTCACTAACTTAGGAAAAGGTCTGCAAACCAGGTCTACTGTCATGCTGACATCGCCGGCTGTACACTAAAAATGCTCCAAAATAACAGCATTTGTTTTCCAAAGCCAATAAAGGGGCAGTTTCGATATGTCTCGGTTCAGGTTTTCTTAAAGGGTACATGAAGGGACATGTAGTCTAATAAGGTAAATATATATTTATAGTACCAATCCTGCTTAAAAATAACCTGTAGTCCTTTTTCCACTGCAAAGGCTAATTATTCAGTGCTATAAATTGCAATTTCTAGTGGGCCCCAGGCCTGAGAAACAGCGGATTGCTCGCAAGAGCTCACCATTTTAAATCTTCAAACCTAGATTTTAAACGCTAAATCGAAGTAATCCTAAATGGGGCTCCTCTGGATCCCATATTCTTATTTCTATGGATACAAATGTTTTCTCTCAGTAGTTTATCTTCACTTCAGGTTCACTTTAAGCCTTCCCTGATGTTCTAGGTGTCTGGGTATAAAGAGGTTAAGTTTGCACGGATTCTTCTGGTATCTGATTTAGTAGCTGTTAAGCTTGCTGTGATCTTCTAGGTGTCTGATTCTCTGTCTGATTTCAGGCATAAAGCCTGCTTTGATTCTGCAGGTCTCTGGGTCTAGAGAGGTTAAACCTGCTCTGATTCTTTGGGTATCTGGTTCTAGAGAGATTCCTCCTGCCCTTGTTCTGCAGGTGTCTTGATCTCACGAGGTTAAGCTTGCACTCTCTCATTTCCTGCATCCTCAGATGCTCCTGGTTCACTATTTTTAGAACCTCTATTTCCATTTGTCACATTAACTCTTTCTCTGCAGGAAAGGCCTAGGGAACATACTTAGCTCACAGATGCCTCAGAGTACAAGGGTCATGTAGTCTGTAGGGCACAATTAAAGTAAGTGGTTTCCTTAGAGGAAAAAAAATCCTCAAAATTGTGAGAAGCGTGACTCTTTTAGAAGGCTGCATGTAATGTTAATTGCCTGTTGACTATATTGGAACCTATATATTTGAGCCATCTCTAGAGACGCACATCTAGGAGACCTTGGACTATATTATTTACTGTACTTTTACATTAAGGTGTTTGTGTTATTGCTCTGTAAAGTGTACATTTATAAGAACAGAATAACTACTAGTGTATTTAATGTAATGTAATGTTTAAAAGACAAATATGTCACAGCAGGTTGGCCTGAACTCTCGTTAGCCATCAGGGTACAGTGCTGCTGATCATGGGAAGTGTAGTCCTATGTTCAGCAGGCATTTGGTGCTGGAGGTTGTTAGAATTACTATCAGTAGTCCAGCTAGGAAAATAAAATAAGGCTAGAATTATGTCATCATTTATTTAAAGCAACAGTATAGGGTCATAAATGAATATAGAACCCACTGATTTGATCTAGTCCTGTCACATAAAGTGTTTTGGCTTTTCTGAATTTTGAGTTGAAATTATTGGATACAAGATCTGTGCTCCTGCTTTATCAGCTACAATGTGCTCCAGGTGTAGACAAGAACCTGAGTTTCCTGTGACATCACATCCGCAGCAGTGTTCTCCCCAGGCTCTTTTAGCCGGGTGCTCCACCCGGCTAGTTTTGGTGAGCACCTGGCTGTCATCAGCTCACCTCCTCCTATGCTGTAAGCAGAGTTTCACACAGAAGCACCAGCCCTGCATTCTCTCATCTCGCCCCACCCGACTACTTTTTCCTGCCACCCAACTACTTTTTCATGCCACCCGGCTGGACAGTGTGATCTTTTCTTCATACTGTGTGGTGTCATGGGTAGAATAAAAGTGTGTGTGTGTATCATATGTGTCAGTATAGCTGTCTCTCACTGTGTGGTGATATTTTGTGCTGCATTTTTTCACAGGGGTGAGGAGGTCCTTTGCTTGCAATATAGTTTTGTTAGTTACATAAAATCAATAAGCCACGATATACCGTAATAAAGAGCAATGTGAAAAAAACACTGTTCTTGAAAGAGATCTGCTCTTCTTGTTGTTAGCTGCTCGCTAGATCTATCTACTCCCTCATCTAAAGGTTTTAGTAAACCGAGATGCTTCACAGAGCAGCATATCCTGGCCACATGTACACAGCAGACACTTTGCACCTTCTCTCCCCCCCTCCCCCCCCCCCCCCCCCCAAAAAAAAATAAAACAAGCCAGTGGGGAGTCGCTGAACATTTCTGTGTGAGCCTCAAGCAGGCTGTATTGTGGTTCGGGAGGACAGGCCTTTGGTTGCCCAGCTATTTTCACTGTTGCATGAAGTAGCCATAAGGAGGAAGTTTACAGCTCGAATGGTTAATGAGGCTGGTCATCACGGTGATCCAATAGGAAGTCTTTGGAAAAGTATTAAAGTATTAAAGCTGATTACAGAAGAGTTGGTGATGCTGTATAAATAACAACTTCAAAGAGTTGCGCTTTCAGTATCTGGCTACATGATTTGCTTCAATACTTCGATTAGTTTGAGTTTGAGTGTGACAAATGCATTTGTGATGATTAGGAACTATCTCCAGGGATGGTTTGGGCATTGGATCTCCATTTTGGCTAGATGCTTTGGGATTGTCTTGTTTATCGGTATGTGGTGCTGTTTTGTCAGCAGCTTCAGTGTCTAACTTTACCTTTAGTGTCTTTCCTAACCTTAAGCTCTTCCTTAAAGTGGACCCGAACTCTTGCTCAGGACAAAAGGAGAACCTAGAGAAATGCACCCTGCATGTATTTAGAGAGTTTAGCCCAGGCATGGGCAAACTTGGCCCTCCAGCTGTAAAGAAACTACAAATCCCACAATGCATTTGCCTTTATGAGTCATGACTGTGGCTGTCAGACTCCTGCAATGCATTGTGGGACTTGTAGTTCCTCAACAGCTGGAGGGCCAGGTTTGCCCATGCCTGGTTTAGCCTGTCTAATTCCCCCTCATCTGTGATTAGTCACAAGTTGTCATTCGATCGATTAAGATGTGTCAGCTGACTGCTACGGCAGAGACCTAATTGGTAAAAACAGGGTGGTAACAAATATGTCTGATTCCATGAAACCGGGATGTAGACACGTTGCAGATTTATTGTAAGATTTGTAGCAGCTGTAACAATGAAATGCTTTTCTTTAAAGGTTATTATGATGTTGCGTATCTTTTTTTTTTTTTTTTTTTTTTTTTTTTAGCAGAGAGTGAGTTTTGAGTTCAGGTCCTGCTTTAAAGAGGAACTCCAGTGAAAATAATGTAATAAAAAAGTGCTTGATTTTTAGAATAGTTATGTATAAATGATTTAGTCAGTGTTTGCTCATTGTAAAATCTTTCCTCTCCCTGATTTACATTCTGACATTTATCACATGGCGACATTTTGACTGCTGGCAGGTGATGTCACTGGAAAGAGATGCTGCTTGCATTTTTGGCAGTTGGAAACAGCTGTTATTTCTCACAATGCAATAAGGCTCCCACAGTGTGATGTCAGTACCTCAGGGCTGTGAGGTGCTGACATCATACTGTGGGAGGGGTTTCACCACAAAATCAGCAATACAGAGCCCCCTGATAATCTGTTTGAGAAAAGGAATAGATTAATCTTCATAGAATTCATGTAAAAGGGAGTATCAGCTACTGATTGGGATGAAGTTCAATTCTTGGTTACGGTTTCTCTTTAAATGGAAGCCCCCTTTTTGGTACCTACCCTACGGGCTAGAAAAAAGCATGTGTTAATGTTACAATGTTACAACCCTTACAATTTAACTCCACTTTTGTTGAGAAATAAGAAATCTCTTCATTCCAGCTTTACATATTGCTAGGATTATTTCCAAACCTTATTTTAAACTGTGTTCCTTGATTCTTAGCACTAAAACAGTGGCCCCTTCATCATGATCCAAGGATGATTTGTTAACTTGGAATTGTCCTGCCAGTCGCTTGCTTAGTGCAGTTGTTTTAAACAGCTAACAAGACCTTCTGCTCCGTGTGGCTGATTACTTGTGCAGGAATGGGAAATCTTGGCTGCCTGTACTAGAACACAAAGTGAAGGTTCCAGGCAAGAAAATACGTGTAGTTTTGTGGTTATGGTTGTTTTTTAGACTTCATAGCTGGTTGACAAATGAATAGGCATGTTCTTTTCACTTGTATTGCATTTGATAATCGCCAAGCACTAATTGCCTGTTAGTTCCAGCGTTGGGCCCAAGTATGGGAGTATAATTTTGGACCCCTGTAGCGGTTCCTGCAGAGAGACAATGTTTGCCCTATTTCTATGAAAGCAGTATCAGAATAAATTTCTTATACCTACAACAACCTGAAGCGAGTACCAGTCTCCTAAACAGACCACCTGCTGCAGTGTACTTCCTAAAGCCATCAGCTGCTCCTGTTAACTCAATTTTCATTATTTTTCCATGGAGTCTTGTTTCCATATTATAGGGTGTGCACATCTCCCTTATTTTATTGTTTGTCCATTGTTTGTTGATGATGAATAAAGCTTTCTTCTCCTCATTGGATTGCTCTGTGTTCTCATTCTCTCTACATGCATTTTCTTGTGCCCAGTGTTGTTTGTTTACTGTCTATACTTGCTATTGTGGGGTTGTTTATCAGATTAGTGCAGTGAGCATTGCACTGCTGCAATAACCCATAGCAACCAATCACATTATTCCTTTGTTGTCAGTTTAACAGAAACGGCAAAGAAAGATGATTGCTGATTGGCTGCTGTAGCTTACTGTGCTTTGTAGATTGCCTACTGCATTATTAAATAAGCTAGAGTGTCTTTTCTCTCTCCTGTTTGCCTTGTGCTTTTTTTAACCACGTTTTCCCTTTTTTTTTCTATTGCCAGAGTCTCGACATACCACAACGCCACACCTCTCTGATGCCCCCACCTCTATCTGGATTGAGTTAGTAAGTAGATTAAAGATGTGGATTTGCATGTGATTGAAGTGGGACGCTGCAGTTCAGTGATTCCCACGCTGAACCATGCAGGCACTAGCACCGTCCGCCCATTCCGACATGCCATCACTGCCCCCCCCCCTCCTCTCTCCCCTCCTTTACAGAAGCATTGCTAATGCCAGCACACCACAGACTTGCCCTACTATAGCAGACACAAGCCCTAGGATAGTGCAGCAGAGTCGCTGGCACACAAACCCGTGCTTCCAAATATAAAACTGCATTGTTGTGGAGCTCAGATCCTAATCTGTTATCTGGATATCATTGGACTGGCAGCCTTCCATCCCCCGTGACTTTATCTGTTGTGTTTTCTTGTAATGGATGCAGAGTTCCTAGAGCTTCTCAGGTTTAATCTGCTGCTAGCTAAAGTGCGGAGGAGGGATTGAGGGTGGCTCGTATGAAAATGCTGGCTGGTTAAAGTAGTAGAACGCATAACACCTAAAGGAGCAAAATAGTCTTCTGACCTGCAACTTTTTATTAGTGTTACTATTGAGTGACGCCACTTAATCATGTTGCTTTTTGTTCCTATTAATGGCTTCATTGTCTTTATTATGTTAAAAGGGAATCTGAAATGAAAGTAAACTTATGATTCAATGAATTCTATGTGTAGTACAGCTAAGAACTAGAACATTAGTAGCAAAGGTATTAGCCTCGTATTGTTTCCAGTACAGGAAGAGTTAAGAAACTTCAGCTGTTATCTATGCGAAAGAGCTTCTCTGAGCTCTCCGACCAAACTTGGGTATAGTGCTATTTCCTGAAGCACTTATACATCAAAGAAACAGTGAAAGACAGTTTCAGAAAAGATTTTACTGCAGGGAAGCTCTGCTCTGTTTCAAAGTTTAAAATACAGAGTGTAGCTTGTAAACTGAAAATATAAGAGAATGATGTAATGTAATTAAAAAAAAAACTATATAACTGAAAATAAAAATGGGACTTTTCTTTGCTACTAATGTTCTATTATTCATCCGTACTATACATACAATTCATTATATCATAATACAATATACAATACAATAACATTTCTATAGCGCTTTTCTCCCATAGGACTCAAAGCGCTTAGGCTCTCTCAGATTCAGTAGTTAGTAGGATGAAGTATTCACACAACAAAAGTTATATTTCTGCAAATGCCAGACTGAACAGGTGGGTTTTCAGTCTGGATTTAAACACATCCAGGGATGGGGCTGTCCTGATCTGTTGAGGTAAGGAGTTCCAAAACATAGGGGCAGCATGACAGAAGGCTCTGGGACCAAAAGTTTCCAAGTGGACTCTGGGTATAACTAGATTATTAGAACCTGTGGATCTGAGAATGCAGGGATTGCTACGCAGCTGTAACACATCTTTCAAGTATCCAGGGCCTAGATTATTCAGGGATTTAAATGTCAGTAGGCCGATCTTGAATAGGACCCTCCATTCTATAGGTAGCCAGTGAAGGGAATGCAGGACTGGCATTATGTGGCAGTGACGGGGTTGGTTGGTTAGCAGTCTGGCAGCAGTATTCTGTATCAGCTGTAGGCGGTACAAGACCTTTTTTGGAAGGCCAGTGTAGAGAGCATTGCAGTAGTCCAGTCGGGATGTGATGAAGGCGTGGACTAAGGTTGGCAGATCTTCTGGGGGTATGAGGTGCTTGATTTTTGCAATGTTCTTCAGGTGAAAATAGGATGATTTCACCACCGCAGAGATTTGAGTTCTGAAGTTTAAATCCCCATCAATTAGAACTCCCAGGCTACGCACATGATCAGAGCTGCGTAGATCCGTGCCTCCTATTCCCAGTGGTGAAGACTGCAAGTTAAGTTGTTTTGTTATCATGCTCTGCCCTCCAATCAGAAGGATTTCAGTTTTGTCTGCATTTAGTTTCAGCCAGTTGTCATTCATCCATTGCTGTAGTTCACGTAAGCAGGCGTTTATAGTTAGAGTTGGGTCTGTCACACCAGGCTTGAAGGAAAGATATAGTTGGGTGTCGTCTGCGTAGCAGTGGTATGTCAGGCCATGTTTTTGGATTAGTTTTCCCAATGGTAGCATGTAAATCGTGAAAAGCAGGGGAGAGAGGATTGAGCCCTGGGGCACCCCATACCTAAGTGTTACAGGGGTGGACAGGAAGGGCCCCATAGACACTTTGTGGGTTCTGCCACTCAAGAAGGATTGGAACCACTGAAGTACTATGCCATCAATGCCGCAGTATTCCTGTAGCCTGTTTATCAAGATGTCATGGTCAACTGTGTCAAAGGCTGCAGAAAGGTCTAGCAGTATGAGGATCGAGCACTCTCATAAAAGTTTTTTTCGCTTCAATGTCCCTTTAAATAGAGTTTGTGATAGTGACGTGTTGTAATAGCAGACTGCATTAATCAAGATGGAGGAGTGCTTGTAGGGGGGGTTGCACATAGTTACGTACATGTGTTTCATTTGTTCTAGTTTTGGGTGACAGCGTAGTGTGAGTACAGTGGAGATCTCTGCCATCCACCAAGCTTGTTAACACTTAGCCTAACACCTTAGTTCCCAATGATGCAGTCAGACACCCCCTGCAAGCGACCTTCCCTCTCCACTGCACACCTCAGACTGCTCGGCACAGAGCTCAGCAGTGTATCTGTACGGCAATTATTAGTGAACAGTTACCCATATAATCATGAGCAATTCTGATGTCTCTAAATAGCTGAAAGCCCAGTCCAGGCTCATGTTTTAATGCATATTTTGTAGAATAAATCCATTTCCAGTGCATAAAGTTTTGTAGATTGCATATAAACCCATTTGCATTATTAATGATTTATTATTTTGCTGGCAGGGTTTGCAGAACTGTCTTCCTGTGCCAATGGTAGCTGCAGCTTGGTTAGTCTGAACCGCTGTCTGTGAGATCTGCAAACTCCGCCAGGCAATTTAACAGCATGTACAGACATGCTGCGTGGCTTCTAGTCAAGCAGGGTGTACTGCTGTATGTAGAGGGGAGGTGGAGGACACGCAGACAGCTTCATGTAACGGTAGGCATCAGATGAGAGCAATCCATCCAGGTAAATTGCTGGAGGAGAGGTCAGTGAAGTTAGGGGGAAACTCTACCCACTTTACATTTCTGTTTGAAAAGATAAGGCACAACCTTTTGGCTAAAGAAATGTGTGTTTCTAGCTTTAGGTGTAGAGGAGAATGATCAGTGTAGGTCTAGGATTCGCTTGGGAGTTATGGAAAGGATAGGGGATTCACAGTATTATGTGTGCTTGCGTTTCAGGACTAAGATTCTTTGCTGATATTATACTATCAAGCAGCAGAATGTTCAGCAGCTGGCCAGGGTCTCATCCAAAATGGGATATGGAATTTCAATAGTATTAAAATTAACAAACACTGTCTATACATTTTGGAGCATGCCGGGTCCTTAATCATGCTTCTGAAATGTATAAACCTTGTTAGCGTCTATTCTGTTGAAATAAAGTGCAGTATTCCCCGCTCAAATCAACTACAAACAGCGCAGGAGATTGCAGCGCCGCCATAGGCCGTAATGGGAATTGTGGCTGAATCGGCGCCTATGCAGTTATTTTGTTACTACGCCGCCGGGACTTTTGCAGGAGCAGGGTGAGCCATTTATCAGCTTTACCCAAATTTCCCAGTGGCTTCATTATATGTATATCCCCCCCCCCCCCCCACTGGCCTGATTCTTCTGCTGTTTGCTATGCTGCTTGGGGGAGGTTCTAATTGTGTAAGGCAAGGTAAAGGTAGCATTAGAAGGTAGGTAGCTGGGCTTCTTCATCTTTAATATTATATGGACGGCTGTATCCTGCGCCCAAGTCTCCCGGCGGTGATTTAATTTGTACGCCATAGATGTTGCGGTAGGTTTACATACTGTGTTTAAAGTGAACCAGAGGGGGGAGTGATATGGAGGTTGATATATTTATTTCCTTTTAAGCAATACCAGTTGCCTGGCTGTCCTGCTGACCCCCTGCCTCTAATACTTTGAGCCATTAAGAATATGTTTAATAAAACCAAGAGCAGTGCCAATTGGAAATAATGGAAGTTGTGCGAGAAGTTTGCCCACTTCTTCTCAGACAAAGTCTCCTCCATACGATCAGCCATTCAATTCACAGCCCCAGATCCCATGCAGAGCCATATAACAGGTGCAAAAATAGCCTACCACCATGGTCTGATTTTAAGGTAATCACTGAAAAAGACATCTTGGATATCCTCTCAAACCTTCGCCAGACTACCTGCGATCTGGCCCCTGGCCCCACTAAGTTCATGTTGAAATGCCCTGAACTATTTACACCGGCATTCCACAAAATAGTCAACGGCTCCTTACAAGAAGGGTGGTTTCCCTCTACTCTGAAAGAAGCAATCGTCCGGCCTCTACTCAAGAGACCATCCTTAGACCCAGATGCTCTAAACAGCTACAGACCTGTCTCAAACCTCCCCTTTCTGGGAAAAGTTATTGAAAAGGCTGTCTACCTCCAACTTGAAGCCAGGCTCTCCAGAAACAACATCCTTGACCCTCTTCAATCTGGCTTCAGGAAATATCACAGCTGTGAAACAGCCCTCACCCAGATTTGCAATGATCTGCTCATTGCAAGAGACAAGGGTCAATGTTCCATCCTGATTTTGCTCGACCTCTCAGCGGCTTTTGACACAGTCGATCATGAAATCTTGCTCAACAGGCTACAAGAGTACTGTGGCATAGTTGGTATTGTTCTCCAGTGGTTCAACTCCTTCCTGGCTGGCAGAACACAAAGGGTAGCTTTAGGGCCCTTCCTCTCCAACCCTGTACCACTAAAATACGGTGTACCTCAGGGCGCAATATTATCCCCTTTACTTTTCACCATATACATGCTGCCACTTGGAGATATCATACAAAAACATGGCCTGACATATCATTGCTATGCTGATGACAATCAGCTATATTTGTCATTCAAACCTGACGTCACAGACCCTACTCCACAAATAAACGCATGCTTAGCTGAGCTTCAGGAGTGGATGAATAATAATTGGCTAAAACTTAATGCTGACAAAACTGAGGTTTTTGTTATTGAGGGCCAGGGCTCAACAGCAAAGCAGCCCCAGTCTCAACCAACACCGCTAAGAATAGGGAGCTCAGACCTGAACAACTCAGACTGTGTGCGCAGCCTGGGAGTACTGATTGCTGGGAAATTAAGCTTCAGGAATCAAATCTCAGCTGTTGTGAAACATTCCTTCTTTCACCTAAGGAATATTGCAAGGATTAAACCCTTAATTCCTTCAGAGGATCTTCCAACCCTAGTTCATGCCTTCGTCACATCAAGGTTAGACTACTGCAACGTCCTCTACACAGGCCTGCATAAGAAAGACTTACGCCGCCTGCAATTAGTACAGAATGCCGCCGCAAGGCTGTTAACGAGCCAACCCCGCCATTGCCACATAACACCAACCCTGTTCTCACTCCACTGGCTACCGATAAAATGGAGAATTCTGTTTAAGATTGGCTTACTGACATTCAAATCCTTGCACAATCTGGGCCCTGGATACCTGAAGGACTTGTTGCAACTGCATAACACCCCCCACAATCTTAGATCAAAAAGACGTAACACCTTGGTCACCCGCAGAGTCCACCTCAAAACCTTTGGAGAAAGAGCCTTTTGTCATGCTGCCCCTACACTTTGGAACTCCCTGCCACACCCAATAAGGACAGCTCCATCCCTGGAAGCATTTAAGTCTAAACTGAAAACCTACCTTTTCAGCCTGGCATTCATGAACATCTGACTATCTCCTCTGTAACACAACCCAGCCTGCAACCCTGTATTAATCTGAGACACAGCTATGCGCTTTGAGTCCTATGGGAGAAAAGCGCTTTACAAATGTTATTGTATTGTATTGTATTGTATTTCTGTAGCCACAGATGCAGCAGTAAGGCCTGTTTGGTCCTTTAGGTTGTATAGAGGAATATCTGGTGGAGATGGGACTTGCTGGTATTTTACTTTAGATTTGAGCAGAGAGAAATCTACAAAAGTTACAGAAGCCACTGAGGAAGATGTTTTTTTTTTTTATTTGCTCATTTTTAAATTGACCAAAATATTTAAAATCTGTGTGACTGCAGACATGTTGCAAATCTCTGTTCAGTTCCATGAATGCTTCTTATCCTTATCAAGGCTACCTATAGCATCCAACCATTACAAGTCATTTGTCTTCTTTTAGCTTTGTGGAGACCTGGGATAGCCAGCTTTCTTCCCCATCTGTTTCCAGGCTTCAGCAACAGTACATATTTTATGAATTTCTTTGCAGTACACAGGTGTGGTAAGCACTTAAAACTGTACAACAGAAGACTCAAGCAGTTCAGAGTGACACTGAACCACTAGGAAAGTATATGGTGACTAAAAGAGTACGAAAAGCTCTCTATTATTTCAACTGTGTAGCTCTGCTATCTTCTGGACAGAGGACTGTAATATACACTGTTCCTTAGGGCTATGGACCGATTGAAAGACCCCTGGCTTAGACTGTGCATGTCCTAACTATTCCTAACTCCTGTATATTATTTGTGTATATTTATGTTTGTGATGGGAACTGGAGCTACGTTCTGTGTTTTATTACAGATCAAAAATACTACCATTCTCTAGTGTATAGTATGGATGGGATGGGGTTAACATATACCTCCTGGAGGTGGCCCAGACTGATCCGCTGCTGTGCCTGGTCTTAAAAGGAGGGTCTGTGTCTGAGTGGGCAGAACCTGGGACTGTTGCCAAAATCCATTCACATGCCATGTACTTATTGCAAAACCGTATGCCAGGCTAGACGGATACACAAGAGCTGTGCTATCTACTGCTCACAGTGCAATGACGAGAAACCTAAACCTTTCTGCATTCCTGTTAAATACAGGCTCAGTGCTTCGTGCAGTAGACAGGGAAATATAGATCTGTCTGTACCCTATGTCTCATGGATGCAGATCTGAAAGGCTCCTCTCTAAAATGTTCCAAAACCAACTGCAGGTAGACCACTAAACCCACAGCTGAAATGGACATATATGTCAAGTGATGCCTGCTGAAATGCTTTCTAATTCTGTCCATCCTGTCTTGTCATTCAGTGGCTCTACACCAGGGATGTCAAACAGGTCCTTTGAGGGTTGAGGACCTCACACATTTTTGACACAGCTCAAATTAATTGATGGGTCTGAATCAGAAAAGGTGTGGTCCATCAGGTAGAACACATTCCTCTCTTTCTCAGTCCATCCTAAACACTGGATCTGGCCCTCCAGGTCTGGAGATTCAGTTCTGTGCTCTGCCAAATGGCACATCTAACTACCCAACCTGATATGTTTTTTCTGCGCTTCAAATGAATACAGCCTGGTCTTGGATACACCCAGCCAGCTCATTGGACTTTAAGGAGCAGCAGCACACTGATGATATCATCATTGTGGGCTCGGCAAGTAGAACAGTGCTTGCCCTTGCAGTCACATACTTTGATGCTAGTGATTGCAGCAAATGGACATAGTCATCTAAAGATCCTGAGGGCAATGTGACTTATGACATTTTTTGGGGGTAAAGCTAACCAGTTTTAGGTATTAAGATTATATGACTTACTGAAGAATGTCAGTTGTAGAAATACAAATCTATAAAAGTTGGGTCTGTGGACAATGGAAGATATGTAGACTTATTTTAAAACATTATTTGAAATGATGGGTGTAATTTAAGATGCACGTTAGTTTACTTGTACTTTTATTTTGTTTAACATGTATGCCTACGCTTGGTTAAGGGCTCTGCTTTTGACGTAGGAGTCCTGGGTTCAAATATCTGCTCTTCCTATTTTAGTAAGCCAGCACCTATTCAGTAAGGAGTTCTTTGGGGGAGTCTCCCTAACACTGCTACTGCCTGCTGAGTGCGCTCTAGTGGCTGCCTCACAAGCGCTTTGAGTCCGACAGGAGAAAAGCGCTATACAAAAAAGGAATTCTTATTAAAAAAAGGAATTATTACACCGGAGATCACTGGAACATGGATTAACAAAACCCTGCTACACTGCTACATGAATGCAGTACACCGGGCCAGTCCAAGCCACAATGGGGCCCCAGGGCAAAATTGACATGGGAGGTTCCCTGCCCCCCCACCCAAATCCCCCCACCCAAAAAAAAAATTCCCTCCTTAACTTCACTGTGATTTGCGGGGTCCCTGCACTGTTTTGGTCAACATAGCACACAGCATAGTCCATGCGCTCTCATCTTCATTCTCGCAGGGGCTTCTCTTCTCAGTGCCCTGGCACATGTATTGCCTAATGATATGCAATGGGTCAATGAGTAGAGGCAGTCGACGAGGTACACGATCGGAACAGTGTGGGGAGATGAGCTGCTAGGAACACCTATGCAGGGGCCACAAACAGCACAAGTCAGGGGTAGACCTGGAGAGGCTTGGCAGTGCTTGGGGGCCCTGGGCCTCTATGATAATGTCGGTCCTGGCTGTATATCATGACTAGACAGATTCCAGCCACAGCAACTGCAGTCCTCAAATAATTACTGTTAAGGCTTTAAAGTCCAGTCATAATATTTTCATTTGCGTTTATTACAACACTATTTTAAGACTTCCTAGTTTTTGCAAAATAAAATTGGGAAATACCTGCTGAACCAGTTATTAGTCTCATCTCCTCCTTAGTGACATACAGCAGCCTGCTCTTTCACAGTCAGTCTGATCCACCCGGGTCTCTATGCATGTGGGCATATATGAGGGAGCCCCTGAGGCCGGTTTCACACTTCAAACTAGCGTCTGCGATTCGGTGCGTCGCTCCTGCCACACCGCTAGACACAGGCCTTCAGAGAACACTGTGTCAGTACGCAGTGTTCCCTGTCTGGCCACCAGCCAACCAGGAATTGACGCGTGCTCTGGTCACTTCCTGAGTTGGGTTATGCAGAAGTGCACGGAAGTGTATTGTAAAAATACGCTTTTGCACATGCGCGCCACAACGTTGCATCATCAACTGTTTAAAAAACACCACGTCTTCATAGACTAACATGACTTCCCCCGCCAACGAAGATCACCACGGATCCTGCACGGTAAGGTAGTTCGGCGCTAGCATTAGATTAGGGACTTCTGGCGCAGCGTACCGCAACATGGGAAGTATGAACTACCCCATAAGGTTGCATTAGGCTGTGTTAGCAGTGCGGCAACGCACCGCCCCAGTTTGAAAAGGCCCTCGGTGTGGTTGCCCTGTCAGCCACAGCCATGCCTGCCTCTATTGTAGTGAGGAGGTGTGGCTTCAGATTGACTAGGAAGCAGAGGGGGGTAAAGTAGCTTTATTAATCCAGACATGAGGATCTGTGAATTGGTGTAGCAGGTAATTTACTTTTCTATTCTTATACATAGTATAAAGTTTTGTATGTACGTAATTAAATTACTAAAATGTTCTACTGGATGCACATAAAGACCAGTCCCTGAACTTGACCTTTCATCTCCATTGTAATAAATGGAATATCATGTCACCTGGTCCCTCTACAGATATGCTCCAGACAAGTGAAATCAATCTAGGAACCCCTTCTAACTGTGCCAAGAAGCCCATCTGGTTTACCTTCAGGTCAAAGTAATGAATTGTAGCAGTGGTTCAGCAAGCTCTCCCACATGTGCTTATTGGGAAAACTGTTGCGTGCAGTCATAGAGTTCTGTGCTGTGCAGTGCTCCCCACTGTTCTTGAGAGAAAGCCAATACAATGAGCAGGAATTCCCAGCCTGCACATTCACATTGCTCCAACACTGGTGTCTCCACAGCTATACATTGCTAGCAGTAGGGGCTATTCACACTATAACTCTGCATTGCGTTACATTGTACCGCAGCATACTGTTCTCCCTGAGTACAATACAGTATGGATGCCATCAGTGGGTTGGTGTAGTACTCTGTACTATACCAAAGAAGATAGAACAGCACCTTATGAAACAAATGGTCAGTTCTGCATTGTGCCTGTCCTTTGGTATTGTACATAGTGCTGCATTTTAATGGAAAGAAATGTTACTTAACAAGCATGAGGTGCAACATTCCCCCCCCCCCCCCCCCACACACACACACACACTCTCACACGCACTCTCACACACACACTCTCACTCACACACACACTCTCACACACACACACATGCTGCAGTCAGGAGTCTTCATTCCTTTTTGAGCCTATAATTTCCTTAACATTCCTGGTGCTTCTTAGATGTGAGTGTTTAGTGAATCATATCTTATGTTGGGAAACCTTGCTGCTGTACAGACTGGTGCCTATATTTCCTCCAGAATGCTTGTACATGATACAGCCCAATGTTGTGCATCCCACTCCCCGCACCCCCAGGTTTAACATAGTTAGTATTCATTGTATCACCCGCCCAAGTGGAAAAGCACACACTGTATTGCAGAACAGAGTTCTAGCAGAGTGCACTGGCAGCTATGTTTAACCTACATTTCTCCCGAGTGGCTTGAAGTCCTGGAAGGTAGCCATTTTAAGTCTTCCTTATCCACAGAAGCACAGAATTCCTGTTTTTTCCTAAATCATAATATATTGTGTTGCTGGCCAATTGTCTGCTTAAAGTGTAACTGTCGGGCATAAAATAAAAAATCAATTCTTTATTTTTATCTGGTAAACAAGTGATAATAAGGATACTAACCAGGCAATCCAAAGTTAAAAATCACTATTACTTTTCTTGTTGATAAATGATCATTCTCCAGTTTACCTGATTCTCAATTGGTACATTGCCACACAAAGGAAGTTCCAGAGCATGATGGGTTGTCTTTTTTTTTGCTTCTTTACTTTCCTCTCAGACCTAACTAATGCAGCCTGATTGGGTGAAGCCTCTTTCCCTCATGTTTTTCCCTCCCACACCTCTGTTCCTCTCTGATTGGCCAATATTTCTCACGCTGAGAGTGGCAATGCACTTTCTATTACAGAGCTGGGTGGGAGTTCCTGAAGACTGGGAGGAGGGTAGGCAATGCATACACAATCGGGCAGAGTAGAGTAAGGGAGGAAATTGCATCAGGATTGGCTTAAAGACAGACACAATTAAAGTGAAGAGTCCTAACAAGGATTTTATCTTTTTTTTTTTTTTTTTTTTACTATAGGAAAATCACTAAAATCAAAACGTGGACAGTGCAATACATATGTTATGTAAGTAGAGCAAGTATTTATCTACGTGAGTTTTTTCTGAGATTGTATGGCTGACAGCTCCTCTTTAAAGAGAATCTGTACTCTAAAATTCTTACAACAAAAAGCATACCATTCTATTCATTGTGTTCTCCTGGGCCCCTCTGTGATGTTTCTGCCACTCTCTGCTGCAAACCTGGCTTGTAATTGCCAGTTTTAGGCAGTGTATACAAACAAACTAACCAGCTTGTGATAGGCTCACATAAGCAGAGGGTGTGAGTCATACAGAGCCTGCAGGGGGCCTGCAGAGGGTGTGTATCACAAGCAGCCCTGCACATTCCACACATTCCAGCCTTAGCCCGACTGTGCTGACAGAAGAAAACCGATTAGATCATATAACAGAGATAACACAGCCACTGTGCTGCAATTAGGAAAAGCTGCAGTAAGCGAGAGCACATTAGGACAGGCAAAGGAACTTATAGGATAGAAGAACTAAGGCTGAAAATTTTGTTAGTCTCTTTAAAGGACAATTGAGGTGAGATGGGTACGGTGGCTGCCATATTTACAGTATTTCCTTTTAAGCAATACCAGTTGCCGGGCTATCCTGTAGATCCTCTGTCTCTAATACTTGTAGCCATAGACCCTGAACAAGCATGTGTCAGGTGTTTCTGATGTCACATCTGACAAGATTAGCTGCATGCTTGTTTTTGGTGTGATTCAGACAGTACTGCAGCCCAATAGATCAGCAGGGCTGCCATGCAGCTGGTATAGTTTAACAGAAAATAAATATGGAAGCCTTTGTATTCTTCTTACTTTAATTGTCCTTTAAAGTGTACCAGAGACAAGAAAATATAAAAGTTTTATACATACCTGGGTACAGAGCTGGAGGAGGCGGAGGAAGACGGTGTGGGAGCAATCCGTGCAGATGGGGCTGGAGGAAGCCCCAGGTATGTATAAAGCGTTTATATTTTCTCATCTCTGGTCTCCTTTAAAAAAAAAGATTTGATACTTACCCGGGGCTTCCTCCAGCCCTATAAGTACATGCAAGTCCCTAGCCGTCCTCCTGCAAGTCCCTGCTGTTCAGCTGCGATCAGCCCCGGTAACAGTCTTGTCAGTCTTGGCCTTCTGCACATGCATGGGAGGTCAACGCATGCGCAGAAGGCCATGACTGACGCGACTGAGCCTGTTACCGGGGCTGATCGCGGGAGAACGGCGGGGAAGTCGGCTCAACTTATGGGGCCGGAGGAAGCCCCGGGTAAGTATCAAATCTTTTTTAAATGCCGTCTCTGGTTTTTTTTAAAGGAGTCATCAGCCAATCATTGCTACCCCACGATCTACTTCCTCCAGCCCCTTGCAGCTGACATGTCCCACGCTGCAGCTCCGCTCTCAGCTGCTGGCCCGGGGTCCCCGCCGGTGCAGAGGCCGACCTCAAGGTTGTCGTCTACTGCGCCTGCGCAAGCATCGCTTTTAATAAAAATCTACGTTGTCCAGACTGTACTGTCACACTAAGCTATGCTGCTTGACCAGTGTACAATAGTAGGAGGCATCCTGACATCCCATTAGATGAGGGGTAGGGAACCTATGGCTCGGGAGCCAGATGTGGCTCTTTTGATGGCTACATCTGGCTCACAGTTAGGGGTTGATTCACCCCCTAACTGTGAGCCAGATGTAGCCATCAAAAGAGCCACATCTGGCTCCCGAGCCATAGGTTCCCTACCCCTGATCTAAAGGGATGTCAGGATGCCTCCTACTATTGTAATGCTGTCTCTGCACTGAGTTTTGTCTATTGAAACTGGTAAATTACTGAACTTCTACCGGTGTGAACATTTTCTGAATTAGCACACAAAAGTTTAAAATACAGAATGTGGTGATTTACCGATCACTTTACATTTACCACACTGTGCTCTATGAATCGAGGCCATTATCGCAACAGATGGTCAATGTGATGCTAATAATTACAGCTATTATGCAAATTGAAGCTTGGAATAGGGCCAGTCCTGATCAGTAATGTCATCTGATTGGCCCAATTTCAAGCTGCAGTAAATGGGCATCTCCCCTCTACTAAAGGGCTGATGACCTTTGAAAAGAAAAGGAGTACAGGCTGGTGATGACTCATTTTGGTATGTAAACAAGTGTCACACTTGTAGGCATGGTCGGTTCTAGACTTTTTGCTGCCCGAGGCAAACTTGTGAGCATGCGCCTCCCCAATTTGGAATGATCAAACAGCACCCGACAATTTACTCTGCTTCATTTAATGTTCTCACATGACATGCTGCAGCACACAATAGCACACTGAAAGCTGTGAGTCTGTGACAAACAAACTGCTCACCCTCAGCCACTCCATTCCTCCTCACTCACTGTCAGACTCCTCACACAGCACAACTTGCTGCCTTTCCCCAATGATAACCTTTTCACCTCGCTCTCCTCTCGCTTCTCCTCCTACTCTGTACTGTGTTTACTCTGACAGCACGTAGTCAAACATTCTTCTCCTGTAATATCTGCGCCTGATGCAAATGTTTCACCTTGCTTCATTAGAGAACCGGCCCTGCTTGTAGGTGAACACAGAGGTACAAACAGTAATGCATTATTAGCCAGTGCTTTTTATGCATTTAAAGTTATTTTAAACACAAAAATAAGTAGCCTGTGGTTTTAAGGGGAGGTCCAGTAAGTGGCGTTGAGCTCTGGGAATGAGACGAAAAGCGGCACATGTGATTTGTTATTGGCTAATGCTGAAGTCCTGAAACTTGGGCATAAAAAAACTCCAAAGGAGTTTGTGGCTCAGACATGCAGGGAGATCAGTCCAGGCCTTTCTTTAGCACAGGGGGAGTGCTGTGGGGTAACCTGGACACCCAGAGAAGGGTGTGGAGTATAAGAAGAGTGCTTGATGGTACCTCATTAGACCTGCCCTGAAGAGACATTCTGTGCAGCATTCATTTTTGCTAATGTAATGGAATGGGGAAGAATTAGAACTGAGCTGTGTACGTTTTTGATACTGTGCGCCCAAATAAGGAGATTTGTCTCTTCCTTCCTACTCTTTAATATTGTTCTAAGTGTATAATAACAATTTCCAAGCCACACATGTCCCCTCTTGCCGGGATGGTGCGAGCACTCCTGCACAGAGTAGCGCACACCACCAGTTAGTATGTGTGTGAACATATGCTTTGCAGCATTGCTAGTGACAGGTTCACTTACATACTGAAGTTGTAGTTACTTGCTCACCTACTTCCTTTCCTCTCTGGTACCTCTCATGCTCCCCTACTTCCTTTCCTATTTGGTACCTCTCATGCTCACCTACTTCCTGTCCTCTTTGGTACCTCTCATGCTCATCTACTTCCTGTCTTCTCTGGTACATCTCGCACTAGTTATCCTTTCTTCCTGAACTTATCTGCTGTTTCTCTTTAGCCTGGAGATGGCCACTGAGCAGCAGTCACAAGGAAACCTATGACTTTGCCTAAAGCGTATAAGCAGGATATTTTAGAAGCTGCCCTAGAAAAAATGCCCCACGGGATGTGATTGGATGTTACGGAGAGAGCAGACATTCTGCTCCTTTTTTTTATTGAGTCAGACCATACTGATTTGTCCATTGAGGTTGGGTATTGGCAGACTGAACCACCCACTGGCCTCCTATCTCTCTTGGGGGTCCTGTGGTGATCTCTGTCCACCTGAGTTCCCAAATCTGCCCTCCGGTTGTGGGCATTGCAGTAGGGTCTCATTCTCTCTGCTGGAGATGGTTAATTCATCTTTCACTATGTACAGTACATCAGTATCAGTACAGTATGATTTTTCTAGCTGCAGCTGATACCATATGGCTGGGGGTGGCCAACCAATAATGAGATCTTATGGGTGGATGCTGATTCTTCCCATCAGCATCCACCCATACTAAATTCACCTTTAGGTGAACTCTAAAAACCTGAACCCTATCTTTTGCCTCATGTCCTGTATGAATTGTATAGCAGACAGAAAAGAGATCTGCATGGCTTCACATACATATACACACATACAAAAAAAACCAGCACGTTGCAGGCTGGCATCATTCTAATGCAGCAAACACAAAGCAGCTGTTGATTCCAAGAAGTCTCCATAATGAACCACGTGGAAGTCAGGGCTGGAAGGTAAGGCTGCACGGTTAACCCTTAGCAACCTGCCGAGTGCTGGCGGTGTTACGCTGACCGATCCACTCTCAAGTTTCATAGCAATGCCAGGGTTAACCCCTGCTCTGCCAGCTCTGCAGCTGCTGAGCATCCTGTACATACTAATGTATTTATCAATAGTGCAGAAAGTAAGGGGAGGGGGTGCGCCCTGCGGCTCTGTTAGTGTGGGGGAGCAGGGAGGAGAGGAAGGGGAACATTGCCATATATCTTATCCTTTCTGGCTCGCTTTCACAGTCCATCAATATGGATGTCTCTCTTTCTCCCATTATCTCTAGCACCATCACTCTCGCTTGCTAATCCAATTCTGTCTCCCGTTTTTTTTTCTCCACATTTTTCTTTGTCCTTTTACTGCTCCCTTCATTCCTTTCCCAGCATCCCCATCTCTCTGCGCTGTAACCGTTTCCACCTCACGCATGGAATTGTCAAAACTCTGATTTTCTTCACTCTTTTTCTTTCTATTTTTTCCTCCTTTTTTTCCCCTACCTGTCTTTGTTTTCTCCATCCATCCCTTCCATACCCCTTCATGTTTCCCTCCCGCCTTTGGTTTCTTCCTTTCCTCTGGTTTACTGTTAACTCCATATGTCCTCCAGCTCTGCTATCTCCATGCTTACATGCTTTTCCTTCGCTTTGCGGTTCTTCTACTGCCTCACCTTTGTACTTTCTTTACACTTTGTGTTTCTCTTCTCACCGCCTGGCCCTCTTCCATATGCATCTGTTTTCTTCTGTGTTGTGGCACTCTCTTAGTTCCATAATTTACTTCACCTTCCATGTGGCACTATAACCTTACCATGGTGCTCACACTCTTCACTGTTGCATCCTTTCCTTACATTGGCATGCTCCCTCTTCTATGTGGCACTTTGTTCATCACCCTGGCATGCTTTCTCTTCACTGTGGCACTGTTTTCAACACCCTCTTATGATTTCTTTTACTGTGGCACTCTTTCTTCACCCTGCTGTGCTCCCTTTTCACTGTGACACTTTCCTCACTTTGATGTACTTTCTCTTCACTGTGGCACTGTTACCTCACACTGCTATGCCCTCTCTTCAGTGTGGCACTCCTACCTCACCCTCTTATGCATTCTCTTTGTTGAGGCACTTTCCTTACCCTTGTATGCTTTATCTTCGCTGTGGCACTCTTTCCTCATCTACATATGCTTTCTCTTCGCTGTGGCACTCTTTCCTCACCCACATATGCTTTCTCTTCGCTGTGGCACTCTTTCCTCACCCTCTTATGCTTTCTCTATGCCATGGCACTCTTTCCTCACCCTGCTATGCATTCTTTTAGCTGTGGCACTCTTTCCTCATCCACATATGCTTTCTCTTTTGCTGTGGCACTCTTTCCTCACCCTCTTTTGCATTCTTTTCACTGTGGCACTCTTTCCTCACCCTCGTATGCTTTCTCTTCACTGTGGCACTCTTTCCTCGCCCTCTTATGCTTACTTTTCACTGTGGCATTTTTTCCTCACCCACGTATGCTTTATTTCCGCTGTGGCACTCTTCCTCACCCTCGTATGCTTTATCTTCGCTGTGGCACTCTTTCCTCACCCTCGTATGTTTTATCTTCACTGTGGCACTCTTTTCTCACCCTCGTATGCTTTATCTTCGCTGTGGCACTCTTTCCTCACCCTCGTATGTTTTATCTTCACTGTGGCACTCTTTCCTCACCCTCGTATGCTTTATCTTCGCTGTGGCACTCTTTCCTCACCCTCGTATGTTTTATCTTCACTGTGGCACTCTTTCCTCACCCTCGTATGCTTTATCTTCGCTGTGGCACTCTTTCCTCACCCTCTTATGCTTTCTCTTTGTTGAGGCACTTCCTTTACCCTTGTATGCTTTCTCTTCACTGTGGCACTCTTTCCTCACCCACATATGCTTTCTCTTCGCTGTTGCACTCTTTCCTCACCCTCTTATGCTTTCTCTTTGCCGTGGCACTCTTTCCTCACCCTGCTATGCTTTCTCTTCACTGTGGCACTCTTTCCTCGCCCTCTTATGCTTTCTTTTCACTGTGGCACTCTTTCTTCACCCTGCTATGCTTTCTCTTCACTGTGGCACTCTTTCCTCGCCCTCTTATGCTTTCTTTTCACTGTGGCACTCTTTCCTCACCCACGCATGCTTTATCTTCGCTGTGGCACTTTTCCTCACCCTCGTATGCTTTATCTTCGCTGTGGCACTCTTTCCTCAACCACATATGCTTTATCTTCGCTGTGGCACTCTTTCCTCACCCACATATGCTTTCTCTTCGCTGTGGCACTCTTTCCTCGCCCTGCTATGCTTTCTCTTCACTGTGGCACTCTTTCCTCGCCCTTTTATGCTTTCTTTTCACTGTGGCACTCTTCCTCACCCTCGTATGCTTTATCTTCGCTGTGGCACTCTTTCCTCACCCTCGTATGCTTTATCTTCGCTGTGGCACTCTTTCCTCAACCACATATGCTTTATCTTCGCTGTGGCACTCTTTCCTCATCCACATATGCTTTCTCTTCGCTGTGGCACTCTTTCCTCACCCACATATGCTTTCTCTTCGCTGTGGCACTCTTTCCTCACCCTCTTATGCTTTCTCTATGCCATGGCACTCTTTCCTCACCCTACTATGCATTCTTTTAGCTGTGGCACTCTTTCCTCATCCACATATGCTTTCTCTTTTGCTGTGGCACTCTTTGCTCACCCTCTTATGCATTCTTTTCACTGTGGCACTCTTTCCTCACCCTCGTATGCTTTCTCTTCACTGTGGCACTCTTTCCTCGCCCTCTTATGCTTACTTTTCACTGTGGCACTCTTTCCTCACCCACGTATGCTTTATCTTCGCTGTGGCACTCTTCCTCACCCTCGTATGCTTTATCTTCGCTGTGGCACTCTTTCCTCACCCTCGTATGTTTTATCTTCACTGTGGCACTCTTTCCTCACCCTCGTATGCTTTATCTTCGCTGTGGCACTCTTTCCTCACCCTCGTATGTTTTATCTTCACTGTGGCACTCTTTCCTCACCCTCGTATGTTTTATCTTCACTGTGGCACTCTTTCCTCACCCTCGTATGTTTTATCTTCACTGTGGCACTCTTTCCTCACCCTCGTATGCTTTATCTTCACTGTGGCACTCTTTCCTCACCCTCGTATGCTTTATCTTCGCTGTGGCACTCTTTCCTCACCCTCGTATGCTTTATCTTCGCTGTGGCACTCTTTCCTCACCCTCGTATGCTTTATCTTCGCTGTGGCACTCTTTCCTCACCCTCGTATGCTTTATCTTCGCTGTGGCACTCTTTCCTCACCCTCGTATGTTTTATCTTCACTGTGGCACTCTTTCCTCACCCTCGTATGCTTTATCTTCGCTGTGGCACTCTTTCCTCACCCTCGTATGTTTTATCTTCACTGTGGCACTCTTTCCTCACCCTCGTATGCTTTATCTTCGCTGTGGCACTCTTTCCTCACCCTTGTATGCTTTATCTTCGCTGTGGCACTTTTTCCTCACCCACGTATGCTTTATCTTCGCTGTGGCACTCTTTCCTCATCCACAAATGCTTTCTCTTTGTTGAGGCACTTCCTTTACCCTTGTATGCTTTCTCTTCACTGTGGCACTCTTTCCTCACCCACATATGCTTTGTGTTCGCTGTGGCACTCTTTTCTCACCCACATATGCTTTCTCTTCGCTGTGGCACTCTTTTCTCACCCACATATGCTTTCTCTTCGCTGTGGCACTCTTTCCTCGCCCTCTTATGCTTTCTCTTTGCCGTGGCACTCTTTCCTCACCCTGCTATGCTTTCTCTTCACTGTTGCACTCTTTCCTCGCCCTCTTATGCTTTCTTTTCACTGTGGCACTCTTTCCTCACCCACGCATGCTTTATCTTCGCTGTGGCACTCTTCCTCACCCTCGTATGCTTTATCTTCGCTGTGGCACTCTTTCCTCACCCTCGTATGTTTTATCTTCGCTGTGGCACTCTTTTCTCACCCACATATGCTTTCTCTTCGCTGTGGCACTCTTTCCTCACCCTCTTATGCTTTCTCTTTGCCGTGGCACTCTTTCCTCACCCTGCTATGCTTTCTCTTCACTGTTGCACTCTTTCCTCGCCCTCTTATGCTTTCTTTTCACTGTGGCACTCTTTCCTCACCCACGCATGCTTTATCTTCGCTGTGGCACTCTTCCTCACCCTCGTATGCTTTATCTTCGCTGTGGCACTCTTTCCTCAACCACATATGCTTTATCTTCGCTGTGGCACTCTTTCCTCGCCCTGCTATGCTCCCTTTTTTTTACTCTTGCACTCTTTCTTCACTCTGGTGGGCTTTGTCTTCACTATGACACACTTCCCTTTGGCACGCTTACCTCACCCTGGTATGTTCCCGCCTCACACTGGTACACTTACCTCACTCTGGCATGTTCCCTCTTCACTGTGGCACTTTCTCCTCACTTTCTGCCCCCTCTGCATGGTGACACTCTCTCATCACCCTGCTATGCCCCCTCTTCACAATGGCTAACTATCATCACCCTGGTATGCTTATGCTTCAATGCAGCACTTTCTCCACACACTGCTATACTGTGTTACTGTGTTTTCACTGTGACACTCTTTACTCACCCTGCTGTGCTTCCTCTTCACTTCGGCATCCTTTCTTCATCCTGGTAGTCTTTTTCTTCACCGTGGCACGGTTTCCTCAACCTAGTATGTTCCCTTTTTATTGTGACAATCTCTCCTGCTATGCTTTGACACTCTTTCTTCACTCTGCTAGGCCACCTGTTTACTGTGGCACTCTGATATGCTTTCTCTGCATTGTGGCACTTTCCTTCACCCCCATATCCACCCTCTAAACAGTACTTCTCACATTTGTACTTTCACTTTTCACAGTGGAACTCCTTTATCACTGTGGCACAGTTCCCTTTCTGTGGTGCTCTTTTCACTGTTATGTGGGGCCGGATTTACCATAAGGCACTGTAGGCGTGTGCCTACAGGCGCCTGATGATGGAAAGGCGGCTCACTCCCCCATCCTAGCGCCTCTCTCCTTCCCTATGCAGAGTCCCGAGCAGAGCGTAAATGAGAGTTACTCACCTAGCTCTCGGCATTCCACTGACAAGATCTCCTTTCAGTCGGGGGCACCTCTAGCTACTTAATACTGAGGGCATCTCTGGCTACCTAATACTAAGGGACACCTGTAGCTATGGCGGGCAAGGGAAGTAAGGGAGATGCGAAACTTGTGCCAGCCAGCACACTTGCCGTGCGGTTTGGCAGGGGTTTGTAGGTTAATGGAGGGTGGAGTCTAGGGTGCCAGGACATCTGTGCCTATAAGCTTCTGTGAGGTAAATCCGGGACTGCTGTTATGCTCTTTTCTCACCTAGGTTTTCTCACTCTACAGAGCTGAACTCGTTCCTCGCTATTACTGCTTAGGGTTGCACACCTATTTTCTTTATTTGAAATAAAAAGGGCTAAAAAAGTGTTTCTCACAGTGACTCCCTTTCTCTTTAACATGGCCAGCTGTATTTTGGTTACCTTCTTCCTGTCTGGCTTTGTTACTCACTTTGACTGTTTCCTCACTGACCATGGTTTTCTCTTCCCTGCAACTTCCTTCCTGCTCACTATGGCTTCTGTCCCCTTATTGTGGCTCCTTGAGCTCAGCATAATTCTATGTCTTTTCAGTGTGGCTCTAGTCATCCTAACCATAGTGCTCACAGTCTCTCTGTAACTCTTTCCCACCTTCACCCTACCTTATCCTTCTTTCCTCCTTCACCATGACTCCCTCTTTATTCAAAGTGTCTCTCTCCCTCCTCACTATAATTTTGTCTTCTCAAGGTGGTTTGTCTTCTCCTCAACAAGACTCACTGTCTCCTCAATTTGACTGTCTCCCCCCTAATGTTGGGTCCCATTATGACTCTTTTCCATCTCACCATGGTTCTCTCTCCTTCATGTGACTCTGTCTCCTAACTGTGGCTCTCCTTCTCCTCCTCTCCACTTTGTGTCTCATCACTTTCTTTGTCCTCACCACATATGCTTTCTCTTCGCTGTGTATCTATGTATCTCCTCAATGAGACTCTCTCCCTCTTCACCCTCGAGTGCCTCTTCACTAAGACTCTCTCCCTCCTCACCACCATCTATTCCCTCACTGAGACTTTCTCCTCCTCACCACCATGTCTTCTCAATTAGAATCTATCTCTCCTTACCACTGTGAGTCTCCTCGATGAGACTCTCTCCCTACTCATCACTGTGTGTCTCCTCAATGTTGCTCTCCTCCTACTCACTGAGACCCTCTCCATCTTCATCAACTTGTGTCTCCTCATTGTGTCTCTCACCTTCCTCACCACTGTGGCACCAATCTCTCCCTTCTCAACACCGTGACTCTATCCCTCTTCGCCACTTTGCATCTTCTCATGGTGGCTCTCTCCCTCCTCACCACTATGTCTCCCCCTCACTGTGGCTCTCTCTCCCTCCTCACCACTATGTCTCCCCCTCACTGTGGCTCTCTCTCCCTCCTCACCACTGTCTCTCCTCACCACTGTGTCTCTCCTCACTGGCTCTCTCCCTACTCAACACTGTGTCCTCTAACTGTGGGTTTTCCCTCTCATCAAATGCTCCCTGTAGCTCTCTTTACATGTATCTCCTCACTTCGCGGTTGTCTATCTCCTGTGCAGGTTTTTCTCTCTCCTTTTGACTGTCTCTCTTTAAGCAGTAACCTCTCTCACCACCGCCTGTGGTAAATCTCTCTACATCCTCCCTCGTGGTTTCTCTCCCTCCTCACTCCCTCTCTCCTCTTTATTTTATTCTTTGCTCTTTCCCGTTTCTTTTCATTTACTCTGTCTACCCCTTTCCTCTCCCTCCCTCCCTCCCTCCCTTCCCTCTGCTAAGTTCTCCTGTACCTCCTGTGTTATATTATAGGCAGACATTACTGTAAATGGGATCAGCACTTTCAGTGCCTGTGGATCTCCAGCTGTCTCATTCTACTGCAACTGTCTCTTTTATTTTCTCTCCTTTAGACTCCCCCTTCTCATTTTTCCTCTGTGCCTAATCTTAATTGGCATTTTCACTAACTTGTGTGGCCTTCCATCTTGTGAAGCTGGCGTAGCTGCTCTCTTATTTTGCCCTCACCACTTCCTATGCACTCTTTCTCCTTTCCTTCACTCCACCTCAATTCTGTTTTCCCTCGTCTCCTATTTTTTCCGCTCATGCTATATTAGCAGCAGTTACACAGTCCGTGGTAATGTCTGTGTAAACATACAACATGCAGCTGCCAGCCTGGAGTCTGCTTGTAGAGTGTCCCATTCCCAATATTCGAGCTGTGCCAGGCCTCTCACTCACTGATGCACCATAACACATATTCACAGCCCAGAGACACTGCCAACCTTCCTCCTCACACATTCACCATAATATTATTTACTGCCAAGGTTGTGCTTCTGCGCCCTGATAAAACATTCCCAAGCTTCCTCTACTTACTGCAAGCAGCACTGGAGCTCAGTAACCTGCAACCTCCAGCCCAGGGTTTAGGGGGGCAGGCAAAAATAATCATTAAATTATCTAATCTGTATATGACGCATAGCTTATTTATACTATAAATAATCTTAGGGAATGTTCCATTTAATATATTGAAGCTTGCTGCATTCACCTGAAATCTCATTACCTTCTGATGGATTAACCAAGGAAACAAGGCTGCCAAAAATTTACTTGCGTGTATCAGTTAGTTGAACTTGATTTCTTTTTTCTTTATTTTGTAAACCAAACTTCGTAACCGATCACCAATGACTTAAGCCTACTTGGCAACCAAAACTTGAAGGAAAATTCCACTCTTGTATGTTTTGCAAGGATTTATGACGTGTTTTGCAATTTCATTGGTTTGTTTTATGTGCTTGTTAGAAGGGTCATAGTTTGTTGACAGTCAATGGATTAGTGCAGGTGTTTAAGAATTTTGTAATTTAAGACTCCTACCTTGTGCAGATAATTGCACCTCTGACAAGGTGGGAGTGTCTGGAGACTCCCATGGCAACAGTGTTCCAGAATATGCAGAGTACTGTTGCCACAGTTTCAGACGACAGCAATTGGAGCATACTGTCAATGCTGGAAATCCTTAAAGGATCACGATCATGAAAACTGTAACATTTAAAATATATATTTATAAGAAGTACATTTCTCCCAGAGTAAAATGTACCATAAATTTCCTTTCTCATACTTTGCTGTCTCCTTATGAGGACTTTTCAGTATGTCCTTTAAAGCCCGTTTCCACTATTGCGAATCCGCATGCGTTGCCCGCATGCGGATTCGCACAGTCAGTACAAGTGGATGGGACTGTTTCCACTTGTGCGTTTCCCCGCACGTTTTTCTGTGCAGAAAAAATCTGCAGGGTAGCGGCCTCAGAATTCGCCTGCGTGTGGAATGCAGGCGAATCGCACGCAATGTATTTAATAGGGAAATCGCATGCGTTTTCCCCATGCGTTTTTTGCCGCGATTTCGCATGCGATTTCGCATAGGTACCCATGTTAATTCACACAGGCAGTGACATGGTTAAAATCGCATACAGCCTTACCTATGCGAAATCGCATGCGAAATCGCGGCAAAAAACGCATGCGGAATCGCACCTGCATGCGATTTGCCTGCGGTGATTCGCCGGCGATTTCGTAATGCTATAGTGGAAACGGGCCCTGAATCTTTACTCAAGCACACCCTGTAAAGGAGGTATATAAGGATGCCAGCTAACTTCCCTACTTGCTTGCCCACTGTTATGGCAGTTGAACCGAGTAACTGCCATTCAGTAAGTGTTTTTGAAAATGAAGAATACCCTGAGAATCCCCATGAGGAGATGGATTAGTCCAAGACCTTTCAGATCTGTGAGATTATTACTACCTACTGTAAGGTACTACAACATAGGAGAAAAGTAATTTAAAGCCGATTTTCTCAGAAACAAATGTACATTTTATATATATCATACACAGTTTATATTTTTTGTGAGATAGTGATAGTTGGCTGCAGATTGAAATAGTAAGATAACTTTTAATAACATTAACCACTTAAGTCTATCTGGACGGATATATCCATCCAGATAGACTGTGCATCTCCTGCTGTCTGAGGTGCACGATTGCGTGCACTCCCGCGTGCGCTCCTACCGTTAGCCCCCTGTTCAGTGAATGGGAATATAGTTCCCATTCACCAATCTAAGTCCCCCGCAGAAAAACGGACGACCTCTTATCAGAGACTGCGGTCTTTCTGCAAAAAAATGTTTTAAAAAGTTTCCCGTCCTCTTTCTAGTTCCTGGAAGCGTGATTGTACGCTTCCAGTACCTTTTTGACTGTGGCCATCTTGTGGCCAAATGGTAAACTGCACCCACATACATATTTTATTAAATAATTACATTTAAAATTAGCTGTTTACCTCCCACACCAAAAATTACCCAAATACATTTTTTTAATAAAAAGAAAAAATGACAATAAAAAAATAAATAGTTATCTAAGGGTCTGAACTTTTTAAATATGCATGTCGAGAGAGTATATTATTATATATATTTTTTAAATCATAAGCTTGTAAATAGTGATGGATGCAAATTGAAAAAATGCACCTTTATTTCTAAATAAAATATCGGCACCATAAATTGTGATAGGGACATAATTTAAACGGTGTAATAACCGGGACAAATGAGCAAATAAAATATATGGATTTTAATTACGGTAGCATGTATTAATTTCAAACTATAATGGCCAAAATCTGAGAAGTAATGAATTTTTTTTCATTTCTTTTTTAATCTCCCTGTTAAAACAGATTTAGAAACAATTCTTAGCAAAATGTACCACCCAAAGAAAGCCTAATTAGTGGCGGAAAAAACAAGATATAGATCAATTAATTGTGATAATTAGTGATAAAGTTATCGGCGAATGAATGGGAGGTGAAAGTTGCTCAGATGCATAAGGTGAACAACACTGTAGGCTGAAGTGGTTAAGTTGTAAAAAAAAAAAAAAAAAAAAAAAAAAAAATTGTGCCCCACCAATCCAAATTTATGGCATTTTTTTTTATTTCAAAAGTGTAATTTCCCCTTTAAGTACTTTCTGTAAGCCATAACCACTTCCCAGGTCTACAGGCAGGATAAGTGACGGAAGGAAAATGTGACAGAGAGAAAAGAAAGTTTCATTGCTTTTGAAATGACCTGCGCATGGCGCGCTGCCCGCCAGACAAGAAAACACACAAATGGCAGGATGTCGATTTTCATTTTCTTTTATAAGGCACTGACTCATTTATGTGGGTTTTAGTTGTGTGCAGATGCACTTATCCTTTAACAGTGAACAGCGCATGCAGGGATTACAACTTCTATTCCTGTGTATAGACATTCCTCCTCCACACAATTCTAATACTTCTGCTTTGAACTGGAGGGAAAATAGCTTTATTCCCATGATGCATTTGGAATGTCTGTTCTGCTCTATGTATGCTGTGCTGATGATGTGCTGGAAGGGATGGGTACAGGCGCAGCATTTTAGGGTGTCCGATACATCTTTCTTTAATACCCGCGCTAAAGCAAGTTGCAGGCTAAGCTGAGTTACAGAGAGAGGGGCTACAGCAGTATACTGTACAGTTTCAGTTTAGTCAAAGAGAAGGCATTGTCTGCCTTCAGCACAAACACGGCACATGTATGAAAGCAGCTGACCTTGTGGGTCACGGCGCCACATAGCACTTCATTCAAGTCAGTATCTTTACACTGCACCACTGGCAGCCAAGGGTTGCCACACACGAGTACTGCCATTGAGCGCTCCTGAAAAGCATCATTTTACACATGTGGTGATGTACACACACACAGATTCTGCTGCACTCTGTGAAGAATCGCACCTTTTTACTGATTCATGATGGTAAGTGCAGGCGCTGGCAATCCTGCTGACAGAAGGTGGCTATACTAGTTCATGTATGATGCCAGGACAAATAAAGGCTGTGCCAGTTACTTTGATATACCAGTGCTTGTTTTCACAGCAGCGCTGAGCCAGGGAAGGCTGTGTTTTTGCACACTGATAAACCATTACGTTATTTGCAGCCTTGGCCACTGCCATCCTGACCTATACCTACAATAAATAACAGAGCAAAGAGCATTGCTGTACTGTTACATGGCAACCACATTAAAGAAAGCTGGCTTGTGATTAGTTCAGAGGAATAATGTCCCTTTCTTATTAAATAAAGCTCTATATCTTCCCATAAGGGGTCTCTGTTGTATCCTTGGCTGCGCACAGTGATGTAATATTGCATTTTTTACACACACAGAGAAAGCCGTTCTTTCCAGACGCACTTGTACTTATACGTTTAATGGTGGCAGAAAAGTGGTGCCAGGCTTTTTCACTCCTACTGATGCAGCGATATATGTTCTCGCACCTTCCGCAAACCCATGACAGCCAGCCGTGTATGTATGTGCTTAATACAACACGGCACTTTCCCAGCCCAAACAGAAGCATTGCCAGCCTCCACTTACAACAGTTATTCACAGTTCCATGTATTCATCATGCAGACGAAGCCAGCCTCCCCCTCACTGATATGCTGTTATGTGTGTTAATAATAGCAGGGAGGCAGTCTACTTCTCACTCTGTGACACAGCGGGGCTCATGTGTTAGACGTGTGTCTCCAGCCCACAGCAACCAGCCAGATTGTGCTTATGATGTTCTAACATGTAGCATTGATGTTCTCCTTATTGAGGTTGTAGATGCATTTAATATTTTTTTAAGTTAAATATGCACAAAAAAGCTTTATTTTCTAATAACAATGTTGTTTTTACAAAATGAATAAGGACCTACATCTACCTACATGGTGACCTACATCTACCTGCTCATTTCCTGTCAGTCTGAACCACCCCCACTTTAGTCACATGGGCCTGCAAGTGTAGGGTGGTGCTGAAACCGCACCTCCATGCGGACTGATAGCCTATTATGGCGCTTAGTTTCTGCTGAGGAGACATGGCTTCAGCTTGAATATGTTGGAGGGAGGATGACGTGAGCAGGCAGTATGAGGTTGCTGAGCTGGACTTGAGGGATTGCACATTGGTGCAGCAGGTACCTTCCATTTGTTTATCATGCAAAAACTAAAATATTTTATGTATAATGAAGGTAATTTTGTATAATGAATGATATTTTTCTATAACGAACCCCCTTCCCCCATTTATCCTAAAAATGAACATAACTTCTAAAACCTCCCCCATACACCCAATGGATGTCCACAGTTACCTTGGGGGAGAGTTATGATCCTCACACTAATACCACTGTGGAGGCTCTGTCCTGCTATTTCCCATCCATGAGATACAACTCCCATTCACTGATTCTTCCCCAGTCACTTGTGCTGCAACTCAGAAGCCCCCCCCCCATCCTCCCCTCAACACCACACCCCCTGCTGTGTACCTGAAATCCACGCCCCCTCCACCACCACTACTGCTGTTAATAGAGGGGGGGGGGGGGGGTTATGGCTGTAGCATGCCTCATACCATTAGGAGCAAATGGAGGCTGTAAGTGTTGTTAGTACTCTGCCTCCTATCAAGGGTGACATGGGGGGCCTGGGGTGCTCTAATGATTGGGGGGGTGGGGGCAATTTTCCAGCAAGCGATGGAGACTTGGCTTTATGCGGAGCATATCTGGAACTTTGTGGGTCCCAGGTGTCAGTGATGGGGTCAGGGAGTTTTGGGGGGGAGCACTCCTTAGTATTAGGGTGAAAAAGGGAAGGCAACAGAACCGAAAAGAAAAAATAATGTGCGTAGGCATTAATTTACCAAAACAATCCGTTGGATGCATACAAAAAGGGAAAAATCTGTGGCTATGTTTGTGTTTTAAAGTCCCTCTCATTCATAATACAGTCAGAGACTGATTTACAGCGACAGGTTCCAAGTAAAGTGAAGCACCTGGCCACAGCAACCAATCAGGCTGCATCTTTAAAACAAGACTAGGCTTTTGATTGGTTACCCTGGGCAACTGTTGCAGATTTCCTTGCACCTGTCTTTGCAAGTCAGCCTCTCTGCGTAGTTTCATTATTGCACAACCTCAAAAGATTGAACACCCATATCCATTACATGTAATGTCAAGACGGAGACAGACTATACCACACAGACTGGTCAGCATTGCACAGTGCACAGAGCCAGGGACAGTCTCATCCTGACTCACAAATACACCATCATTTGTGTTTTTTACTGATACAGTTATACTATTCTCAAACACTGAAGGTTGGTCTGTCATTGTACAAGGTCTCTTATTCACCTGGAGTGAATAAGAACTGATTATAGGAGTCTATGCTAGTACTAAAAATTTTCATACAAAAACGAATCTACCAACAGTACATGCCTATGATGACCAGTCATTCAGAAATAAATTCCTTATCTGCTTCAGTGGGAGGTCAGATGCAGCCTTTTGCTTGTTGAGATTGCCATCATGCAACTGATGCAAGCATACTGAAAGGACCATTCTTTTTGGTTTTATTAGCATGCTTGAAAATGTGTATGACTGAAGCTCTGGACATTCTTTACAGACACAAACTGCTTATCTTTGCTAATTTTTATATTACTGCCATTGTTTGTCAAAATCGGGTCATTTATGACCAGGCTAAGCTAAACACGCAGGGACGTCATTCCACAGCACAAGACTACACCCAGGCTAGCTATACACACATTATGTCACCATTACATGCAGACATATAAAGCCAGGCACTGTAACATATACTTACAGCATGGAGTGACAAAATCCCATCCTTCCACTCACCTTCCCATGTGTAATGGCCCTGGCAAGGCTTTATTCCATAGTAACATGTTCTGCCACATACATGCATATCCCAGGCAGCTCTGCTTCCATTCTCCCACTGACACACTAACATATTTACAGCCCACACAGAGCTACTGCTACCACATTACATGTATTAGCTGTGCACGTATGAGCATGACTAGCGTCTCTCTTACATGCTGATACACTATTGCCTAGTTCTGCCGCTTGTCATGCTGGTTCACCATTGTATGTATTTGCAGCACCGAGCGGAGGTGGCTCATACACATTTATACGATACATGTAGTCACAGCACAGACTGTTGATGACACACACACACACACACACACACACACACACACACACACACACACACACACACACACACACACACACACACACACTGGTTTGCAAAAGTATTTGGCCCCCTTGAAGTTTTCCACATTTTGTCACATTACTGCCACTACACATGAATCAGTTTTATTGGAATTCCACGTGAAAGACCAATACAAAGTGCTGTACACGTGAGGAGTGGAACGAAAATCATACATGATTCCAAACATATTTTACAAATCAATAACTGCAAAGTGGGGTGTGCGTAATTATTCAGCCTCGAGTCAATACTTTGTAGAACCACCTTTTGCTGCAATTACAGCTGCCAGTCTTTTAGGGTATGTCTCTACCAGCTTTGCACATCTAGAGACTGAAATCCTTGCCCATTCTTCTTTGCAAAACAGCTCCAGCTCAGTCAGATTAGATGGACAGCGTTTGTGAACAGCAGTTTTCAGATCTTGCCACAGATTCTTGATTGGATTTAGATCTGGACTTTTGGGCCATTTTAATACATGGATATGTTTTGTTTTAAACCGTACCATTGTTGCCCTGGCTTTATGTTTAGGGTCGTTGTCCTGCTGGAAGGTGAACCTCTGCCCCAGTCTCAAGTCTTTTGCAGACTCCAAGAGGTTTTCTTCCAAGATTGCCCTGTATTAGGCTCCATCCATCTTCCCATCAACTCTGACTAGCTTCCCTGTCCCTGCTGAAGAGAAGCACCCCCAGAGCATGATGCTGCCACCACCACCATATTTGACAATGGGGATGGTGTGTTCTGAGTGATGTGCAGTGTTAGTTTTCCGCCACACATAGCGTTTTGCATTTTGGCCAAAAAGTTCAATTTTGGTCTCATCTGACCAGAGCACCTTCTTCCACATGTTTGCTGTGTCCCCCGCATGGCTTGTGGCAAACTGCAAACGGGACTTATGCTTTTCTGTTAACAATGGCTTTCTTCTTGCCACTCTTCCATAAGGACCAACTTTGTGCAGTGCACGACTAATTGTTGTCCTATGGACAGATTCCCCCACCTGAGCTGTAGATCTCTGAAGCTCGTCCAGAGTCACCATGGGCCTCTTGACTGCATTTCTGATCAGCGCTCTCCTTGTTTGGCCTGTGAGTTTAGGTGGACGGCCTTGTCTTGGTAGGTTTATAGTTGTGCCATTCTCCTTCCATTTCTGAATGATCGCTTGAACAGTGCTCCGTGGGATGTTAATGGCTTTGGAAATCTTTTTGTAGCCTAAGCCTGCTTTAAATGTCTCAATAACTTCATCCCTGACCTGTCTGGTGTGTTCTTTGGACTTCATAGTGTTTTTGCTCCGAAGATTCTCTTAGACACCTTTGAGGTTGTCACAGAGCAGCTGTATTTGTACTGACATTAGATTGCATACAGGTGCACTCTATTTAGTCATTAGCACTCATTAGGCTATGTCTATGGTCATGACTGCACTCAGACCAAAGGGGGCTGAATGATTACGCACACCCCACTTTGCAGTTATTGATTTGTAAAAAAAATGTTTGGAATCCTGTATGATTTTCGTTCCACTTCTCACGTGTACACCACTTTGTATTGGTCTTTCACGTGGAATTCCAATAAAATTGATTCATGTTTGTGGCAGTAATATGATAAAATGTGGAAACCGGCAAGGGGGCCGAATACTTTTGAAAGCCACTGTATGTATGTATGTATGTATGTATGTACACACACACACACACACACACACACACTAACACACACACACACACACACACACACACTAACACACACACACACACACACACACTAACACACACACACACACACACACTAACACACACACTAACACACACACACACACACACACACACACACTAACACACACACACACACACACACACACACTAACACACACACACACACACACACACACACACACACACACACACACACACACACTGTGGATGCCAGACTCCCTCTCAGACAGTAACACACACACATCACACACAGTAACGCACACGCACACAGTAACACACACACATACACTCATATATAACACACACACACACACACACACACACACACACACACACACACACACACACACACACACACACACACACACACTGCACAGACTGTGGATACTAGACTTCCTCTCAGACAGTAACACACACACACACATATATATTCACAGCCTAAACGGATGCCAATAGCACACCATTATATGCATTCTCAGTGCAGACAGACATTCTGCATCCTCCTGTCTCACAATATGTTGCCACTTTATAAATCAGTAATAATAATGCTGATACATCTTTACATGTAGCCATGACATAAGCAGACTGAGAGGCAGAATGACAAGAGTTCAGAAAATAGTTTGAAAGCTTTATGAAGGTCACTGCATGCCTGTAATACCTTGTTGTGTGCAGCTCTTACTTAATTTGTGTCCTGGCTAATGCTGTTGGTATTTTATTTAGGGAAATTCAACTCTGCCTCCTGACATGTATCAGAGCTGCTGACTAGAGGGGAGAGTTAACCAGAGATTAGTGAAGCTAATGTATTTGACAACTCCTAGAGAAACGTTATCAGTTTGACCAGGTGAATTGCTGCTCAAGGCCATGTACTAAACCAGGAAGTGATCCCGGGGATTGGAACACGATTCCTGGGGCAAAGTTTTCAGGGCTGAGGCTGTACAGATGCCGGGAGGGCTGATAGAGCACAGGAGTGGCATCCCCAGGTGGCCAGTTTGAGTGGAGAGGACAATGGTCTAGGCTAGTGCTTGGTGGAATCAATCCACCTGCCTGGAATCCTCTGCACACATGCTAGATTCTCGGCAGAGGTGGAAGTCATCGGTCGCTTTGGCCGAGTTTCATCTTGCGTGCGTACAAAGCTTAATATGCGGATGAGTAGAAAGAAAAGGGTAGATGAGTAGAGAAGAGGGAGGGATAACTATCGAGAAGATGTGAATGGGTAGAGAGGACAGGTAAATAATTAGAGGAGAGGTAAGTAGCTATAGAAGAGAGGTGGAGGAATACAACGGAGAGATAGAGAGGAGAGCTAGGTAACTACAGAAGGGAGTTGAATGTGTAGAGAGTAGAAGTTAATATCTGTAGAAGAGAAATGGACGAATAGAGCGGAGAGGTAGAGAACTATATAGGAGAGCGTTAGATAACTATAGCGATAACTATAGAGAAGAGAGGTAGATAACTATAGAGGTGAGATTGATAGAGAGGAGAGGTAGATACTAAAAGAGAAGTTGAGTAGAGGTGTATAACTATAGAGGATCAGTAGATACCAGTAGTGGAGAAGTTGATGAATAGAGAGGAGAAGTAGATAACTATAGAGGAGAGGTAGAAAACTTGAGTAATGGTGGATGGGTAGAAAGGGAGATATGATAACTAGAGAGGATAGATGAGTAAGTGCAGGGGAGGGGAGGATGGCAACTGAAAGTGAGGATTAGGGCATAAGTAGTGAGGAGCTGTGAATGAGTAGAGAAAAAGGTTGGATGTCATAATAAAGGGTACCTGAACTGATATGGGACGTAATGAGATAAACATAGGTACATATAGTACAACTCAGACTAAGAAATTGCCTGAAGTCCCTTTCTATTTTCCTGTACAGCAAGTGTTAAAAAGCTAGTTCTGTTATCTGCAAATAAATCAGTCAAACAAAAAGTCGAATTTAGCCTGCTGTCCTGAGAAGTTAATGTAAAGTAAGACTTTTTGCTGGTAAGGTTTTAGTTCTGAAAACTTTA